>NC_092877.1:182686389-182983889 GCF_028372415.1 Notamacropus eugenii | reverse complement strand
AAAATGACTCTCATCAAATTCTAAAGCAGCAGAAGACACTGAAAAAACAGCAAAAGAGGTTTCCAGCCAAGGGTAACCTGGAGGGCCGACAGGAAAGGTATATCTCATGAAATACTGTGCAGAGTGGAGCTCAGCTCTCACCATGCAGAATGGGGAGGAACAGGACCTGAACAGACCTCTGGGGCAGAATACCCAGCCAGGAGGGTCCCTGATCCCTCAACCCACAAGCGAGAAAGAAAGCTCCAAAGATCAGTGGGGGAGGGCTTTCACAGCTGGGCAAGAGGGGAATAGGATTTCTCCAGTAGTAGCCCCAACTGCAGCAAGAGCAGGAGCAGATTTCAAGCAGTTACAGTGGCCAGAAAGCAACCTGACTCCCTTGTCCAGTCAGCTCAACTGAAATTCTCTGGTGGTTGGGAGCAGCTAATCTAAACCTGAGCCCTCAGTGAAAGCCTCGCCCCAACCAAAGTCCAGGTAATCAAGCAGATGAGTCGAATCTCATCCTTGAACATGATACTAGGGAGAGGAGGGGCAACAGGATCATGCTCTTGACAAAAGATTCAGAAGTCAAGTAACTGGCTGGAAAAATGTGCCAAGAAGGGAAAAACATAAAGCCATAGAAGGTTAGTTTCTTGGTGAACAGGTGTCTCCTCCCATCCTTTTAGATGAAGAGGAACAAGGCATACTGTCACAGGAAGTCAAGTCCCCTGTCTCCAGTGCCTCCAAAGTGAATTTAAACTGGGCTCAGGCAATAGAGGACCTTGAAAAGTGAGTTAGCAATTTGGTAAAGGAGAACCAAAAAACGCTGAGGAAAAGAACACCTTTAAAAAGGTGCTAACTCAATTGGAAAAAGAGGTTAAAAAAGCCAAAGAGAAGAAGAAGGTTTTAAAAAGCAGAATTAGCCAAATGGAGGTGAAAGTTCAAAAGCTTACTGAACAAAATAGTTCTTTGAAAGAGAGAAGTGAGTTCATGGAAGCTGATGACTATGAGATAAACCAAGCTGTTAAAAAACAAAACCAAAAGTTTAAAAAATAGAAGATAATGTGGAACCCTCACTGGAAAAACAACTGGCCTGGAAAATAGATCTAGGAGAGACAATTTAAAAATTATGGGAGTACCTGAAAGCCATGATCAAAAAAAGAACACAGGCATTATCTTCCATGAAATTATCAAGGAAAACTGTCCTTATATAGTAGAACCAGAGGGCAAAATCAATATTGAAAGAATCCACTGATCACCTCCCAAAAGAGACCCAAACAGAGAAACTCCTAAGAATACTGTCGTCAAATTTCAGAGTTCGCAGATCATGGAGAAAATACTGCAATCAGCTAGAAAGAAACAATTCTAGTATTGTGGAAATACAATGAGGATAACATAGGATCTGGCAGCTTCAATACTAAGGGATCAAAGGGCTTGAATAGGATATTCCAGAATTCAGAGGAACTGGGATTAAAACCAAGAATCACTTACCCAGCAAAACTGAGCATAATACTTGAAGGGAATAAATGATCATTCAGTGAAATATACAGAAGTTTCAAGCATTCTTGATGAAAAGACTAGAACTGAAGAGAAAATTTGACTTTCAATCACAAGAAACAAGAGAAGCATGAAAAGGTAAACAGCAAAGAGAAATCATAAAAGACTTTTTAAAGCTGAACTGTTTGCATTCCTACATGGAAAGAAAATATTTCTAGCTCTTGAGACTTTTCTCAGTATGTGGGTAGGTGGAGGGATTGTACACACACACACACACACACATACACACACAGACTACAGGTTGTGTTGAATCAGAAGAGATGATATCCACACGCAAAAATAAATAATTAAATTAAAAACAAGGGGTGAGGGAGGAAAATACTGGGAGGAGAATGGGGAAGGCTATAACTCATAAAAAAGATAAGAAAAATCTTGTTCAGTGGAGGAGAAAAGGGAAAAGAGGAAAGGTAAAAAGTGAAGCTACTCTCTCCACATATGTCTTAAGGAGGGAAAAACATGCTCACTAAATTTGGTATGAAAATCTATCTTACACTACAGGAAAGTAGGGGAGGAGGCAACAAGTTGGGTGAGGGGAATGATACAAAGGAGGGCAAATGGGAGAAGGGAGTAACTAGGAATAAACACTTTTGAGAAGCTACAGGTTCAAATGATGGAATAAAAAAGGGGGGATAGAGTAGGATAGAAGGCAATATAGTTAGTATTACACAATATGATTATTAATGGAAATCTTTTGCAAAACAACACATATTAAGTCTATTGAATTACTTGCCTTCTCAGTGGAGATGGGGAGGGAGGGAGGAAGGGAGGGAGAGAAGTTGGAATTCAAAGTATTAGAAATGAATTTTGAAAATTATTATTACATATAACCAGGAAATAAGAAACACAAGTAATGGGGTATAGAAATTTATCTTGCCCTACAAGAAAAGAGAGAAGACGAGGATAAGGAAACGGTGGAATGTGAGACAAGAGAGCGTACATTGAGGAATGAGGCAATCAGAATGCAAGGTATTAGGGGGTGGGAGGATGGGAGAAATGAGGAGAAAAATTGGACATGTTACAAAGTGATGTAAAAACAATTAGTATTAAAAGAATTGATCCAATTAATTACTGAGACAAAGTCAGAGACATCTTTACTTTGGGGAAAAGAATTTTAGTATAAGTTTCCTAGAGGCAGGTAAACTCGGGTAAAATTTGGCATTGATGGAAAAACTAAGGCTTTAATGGTAAATTTGATTTTATGATTTCTACTTTATCAGGAACTAGAACATTTATAGAAAGGAATGTAAATCACTTAAGACTTGTCTCAAAAGATGTTCCTTAGCCAATGTGAAATTATAGTCATATCTGAAACCTGGTTATTGGAATTTGCTATTTTAAGATTCTATGGAACTGACTGTTTTTCTGAGTCTAACTCCAGGTATGGACAGCAATAAAGGTGGTATGAGCCTCCAATCCATGAAGCCAGTAAACCTATGAGATGCTGGCATGAGATGCAAAAGATGATCTCATGGGAATGGTTGGAGAGCGGCTGCTCAGCCTGGTCTGAGGTAAGGTTCTCCTGACTCAATTTCCTCACTGACACCTGGTAGATTTTAAGCCTGACTGATTGCTAGTCGACAATCTACTCCTGCCTGGAATTTACATGACATTGTGGAGATATTGTTTCCATGCAATGTCCCTATTCTTAATGCAATTTCCTATAGTCAAAAGGTTTGTAAACTTAATCCTAGATCTATTAAATTATAAATGGTTGGTAGGGAAACATTGGAGATTAAGTCTAAAATTAAGTTATTAGGCTTAGGACTTTAGACCAACAACAATAAGTGAGGGTCCTTTCATTCTTAGTAATAGTGTGGAGACATTTAAGTCAAGGGCTTGTGACGTTAGCTTACTTAGTTGTTATTTGTGTCTCAGTTGGTTAATGTTAAAAAAAAATCGTTTGTGGTCTATTTTGTAAATGTTTTAAAAGAAGTATCACCTGAAAAAAAGTTGAAATTCTTTTATGTGATATGAACTGTGTTAAAAATGAAAAATAAAAAAAATTAACGACAAAGAAAAGTGTCCAAATCTCTCTCTGAGGAGAGGGACCAATTTATGATCCCCTACTCTTCCTAAAATTGTTAATTTTACTTTACTCTTAAGCATAGAATGGTCACTTCTTGTAACTAACAGTAAAATTATAAATCTGGCATTAGAATAAACAATATAATAGAGAGGTGATCTCAAAAATTTCTTTTTTACACTAACAAATTATCCCTTAATGCTGCTGAATGCATTTAACTCATTCAACATTTTTTGTTGAACTAAACTTATATTATTTCAAATCTATTCATATAGAATTATGATTTTTTCTTATTACAAAACACAACTATTAGTGATGTTGATCTCATTGTTGTGACTGATTCTCTGAACTATATATAATAGCCCTTACTATTCCACTGTTCTTCATAGCTATGATTTCATGAGTTCCGGATATTGAACAAAGTGTTTACCTTCGATACTTTTCCCAAAAATTGAATTTTTAGTACTCTGATATATAAAAATTCTTCTTTCCCCAAGAGGTTTATATAATATTTTGAAACTCTATGTCTTGTCCCTTTGAATTACATTTGAATGCAAATTAGAGCCTTTTTGGAAGTACTCCTCATATGTATGTAATTGACAACAAAGAAATGTGATTTTTAATGGGCACAAAAAAATAAAATGATGTGGGCTGTAAAATTTTGAGGATACTGGAAAACAACAATAATTTTGTGGGTGATGAGTAACACACACAAACAACACAAATACATTTGCCCATAGGTACATACACATGTATGTTTGAGCATACATGTACATATAATGTATCACCAAGACAATATTGACAGCACTGATGGTGACTGAATATTCTAGAGTAGTTCTAAATTGCAAGGTATAGAAGGCAGAAGAAAAACATTTATTTAGATGCCAGTAAACCAGATTTTACAACCAGAAGACAAAATCTGTCATAGTGACTAAGAAGTTAATAAACATGATCACTGCAAGGGGCAAAGTCATTCCCAAGCCTCCCCTCCTCTGCTGAGGCTTTCACAAGCAAATACTCACAAACCTAAGTCTTATTCTGCCATGCCTGCTTGCCTGAGTCCTCTCTCCTTTACCCTGACCTCGCTTACTCACTTCCTCCTGGTTCTGCTCTGCCCTTCCTGTTCAGTCTTTTCATCAAGCTCCTCCCACCACATGGGTCTTAGGTCTCTAGATCATTCAAGCAGGTTGCATGGACCTATTAATGAATGAGAAAGATCTTTCCATTTTAATTGCTATTACATATACTTTTCTCTCTCTGTGTATACATATTTTACACATAATATATAAATGCATGTAGTTAAAGTTGCTATTTGGTGTCATCCAAATCTGACAACTGACAGAGCCAAGATGACAAAGTGAGAGCAACTACTCACCTAAGCTCTTAGACAAACTCGTTCAGATACCTCTAAAAAGGAAATATGACTAAATTTTGGAGGTGCAAAATCCAATGATACATAGACTCTGGCAGATTCACAGAACATGATAGACCAAGGTCGACAGGAAAGATCTATTCTACTTGGGTGGAGGAGCATACAGTGCTTAGCACAGCACTTCCCACTGCTGCAGGGCCAAGGAGGAAAGCCCCAGGACAGTCTAAGGCAGCAGAAGCATGATGGAATAGAAGCCTAGCTCTGAAGTCCAGTGGAGTTGAGGGAGTCAGAGCCAGGTTGCCCTAGGTATCAGGAGCAGCCTGCAGATTAAATGTCTGTAAGTCACCTACTTGTACTTCTGGGAGTCAAAATGGCAGAGTGATTAGTAATTGCTCTCTCCTTCTCCCCTTGAGGACCTTGAAAGAACCATAAAATATTTCCCCAGAAAAATCCTTGATCAGTAGGATCAGAAGAAGGGTCAAAGAGTGTCTTAGCACGTGATGCTAGCAAAATCCCTAAGAAGTATTGCTCTTAGGGTGGCCAAGGACAGGAGCTGTCCCAGACAGCCCCACCTCATTGAAGCAGGAGGAGATCTGGAGCTCCAGGGGGGTGAAATCTGGCAACCACCAACACCATGACCCTAGGAATGCCTCAGCACTCCAGGGGAAATGAGACCACACTAGGACCACCAATATAACCAACCAGGGAGCTTACCTTGGCTCTAGCTCAGTTGAGGAGATCTCCCATGATCAGACCACCCATCCCCCACACTTAACAAATTAGCTCCAGGGCTAATTCAGGGAAACACATAAAGATGGAATTCACCTGGCTTTTTTTTTTTCACATCGGGCAGCTCAGCACCAGGTTCTTTTGCTTCTAACTGAAAGAACCAGAGGCCACAATTCACAAAAGCATCATCATCATGAGTAAGAAGAAAAGCAGAAAGGAAAAGACCATAGAATCTTTCTATGGGGACAAGAACCAAAGCATAGACACCAAAGAGGTCAGTATTGAGACTCTACTCCCATCTGAAATTTCAGAAGGTACTATGAATTGGTCACATGCACAAAGAGCAGTCTTGGAAGAGCTGAAGAAGGAAATAGGAAAAAAAACTGATCAATGATTTTGAAAGTATGAAAAAAGAATTAACTGAAGAGAGCAACTCTTTAAAAGGAAGCACAAAACCTAACTGAGAAAACTGGACAAATTGCAAAGGAAGTACAAAAACTAACTGGACACAATAATTCTTTGAAAGGAATAACTGAACAGAGGTAAAAGGAAATGCAAAATTTAACTGAAAATAATTTGATAGAAATGAGAATTGAGCAAGTAGAAACTAATGACTCTATGCGACATCAAGAATAATTGAAACAAAATCTAAAGAATGAAAAGACAGTAGAAAATGTAAAATACGTAATTGGAAAAACAGCTGATTGGAAAATAGTCCCTGGAGAGAAAATTTAAGAATTATTGGCCTACCAGGAAGCCATGATGAAAGTATCAGGGAAAACTGCTCAGAAGTGCGAGATCCACAGGGCAAAATAGTCACTGAAAGAATCCTCCTTTCACCTCCCAAAAGGGATCCCAAACAAAAAAATACCAAGAAATATTGTTGTCAAATTTCAAATGAAGGACAAAATAATACATACAGGCAGCCAGAAAGAAATCACTCAAGAATTAAGGAGTCAGTCAGGATCACACAGTGCAGTCAGGATCACACAGGACCTTGCGACATCTAAATTTAAAGATCAAAGGAATTGGAATATGATGCTCTGTAAGGAAAAGGAGCTGGGACTACAACCAAGGATCAATTACCCAGCAAAGTTCAGCATAACTTTTGAGGTAAGGAGATGGACATTCAATGAAATAAAAGATTTCTAGAACTTCCTGATAAGGCCAGAACTAAATGGAAAATTTGGTCTCCAAATGCAGGTCTTAAGAGAGGCACAAAGAGGTAAACAAGGGGAAAAAAACCTTGCTACTCAATATGGGCAAACTGTTTACCTACCTATAAGGGAAGATGATACATACAAATCTTGAGAATTGTATATGCATTATGAAATATTAAAGGGATATGCATAAATGGAGGGAGCAGGTATAAAGTAAATGATTTGTTGATAAAAACATGATTTAAGAATGACAAGTGATTGTAATAGGAGATGTGAAAAGTAGGAAGCAGAAAATGGTAAATTACATCACAGGAAGAAGTATAAAATTGTAGTACAGTAGAGGGAAAGTTGGAAGGGAGATGAGCATTGTTTGAGAGATACTTTCATATGATTTTGTTCAGGGAGGGAGCAACAAATTTAATGAAGTACATAAATCTCACTAGCTCTATAAGTAGTAGGAGGGGAAGGGGAAAGAAAAGGGATGGGAGGCTAAAAGGGAGGGAAGAAGTAATAACGATAAAGGGGACTAAAAGAGACTAAAATGGGGCTGAAGGAAGGACAAGAAGACTGCGGGAATTGGTGGTCAAAAACTAAAACTTTTGTGGAGGGGAGGGGAGAAAGGAGAAGTGAAAGCATAAACGGTGGGAAAGGGCATGGAGGAAAAGACACAAATAGTAATCGTAAATGTGAATGTGAATGGAATGAATTCTCCCATAAAGGAAAGAAGGACAGCAGAATGGAATAAAAGTCATAAACAAACAATGTGTTGCTTACAAGAAACACATTTGAAACTGGGGGGATACAAACAGGGTAAAAGTAAAAGATTGAAGCAAAATATATTGCGCTTCAGCTGATGTAAGAAAATCAGGGGTAGCAATCCTAATCTCAGACAAAGCAAAAGCAGAAATGAATATAATCAAAAGAGATAAGGAAGGAAACCATATCCAGTGAAAGATAACATAAAGAACAACGCAACATAATTACTGAACACATATGCTCCAAGTCGTATAGCATCCAAATTCTTAGAGGAGAAGTTTAGGGAGTTACAAGAAGAAATAGAGTATAGCAGTGGGTAACCTCAACCTCCCTTTCTCTGAACTTGATATATCTAATCTTAAAATGACCAAGAAGAAGTTAAGGAGGGGAATAAAACTCTGGATAAGGTAGGTATGACTGATATCTCGAGAAAACCAAATGGGAATAGAAAGGGATAGACCTTTTTTCTCAGTGGTACATGGAACATATACAAAAATTTATCATGTACTAGGGCATGAAACCTTCACAACCCACGGCAGAAAGGTAGAGATAGTCAATGCATGCTTCTCAGGTCATAAAGCAATAAAAATTATATGTAAAAAAGGATAAGGATAGTCCAAATATTAATTGAAAACTAAATAATCTAATCCTAAAGAAGGAGTGGGTTGAACAAGAAATCGTAGACACAATCAAAACTTCATTCAAGAGAATGACAATAATGAGACAACCAATCAAATCTTATAGGATACTGCAAAAACAGTTCTTAGGAGAATCTTTATTTCTTTGCGTACATGAATAAAATAAAGAAAGAGGAGATCAATGAATTGGGCATGTAGCTGAAAAACCTCAAAAAATAACAAATTGTAAATCCCCAAGTAAATACGAAGTTAGAAATACTGGAAAACAAAGTAGAAATTAATAAAAATTGAAATTAAGAAAACCATTGAATTGATATATGAAGTTAAGAGCAGTTTTTATGAAAAAAATTTCTAAAACTTTGCTCAATTTAATTAAAAAAAAGAAAGAAAAAAACCAAATTACCAATATCAAAAATGAAAGGAGTGATTTCACCTTCAATGTGGAGGAAATTAAAACAATAATTAGAAATTACTTTGCCCAAATTTATGCCCATAAATTTGACAATCTAAATGTGATGGATGATTATTTTAAAAAAGATAAATTGACCAGATTAACAGAAGAGGAAGTTGAATACTTAAATAACCCCATCTCAGAAAAAGAATTTGAAGAAGTCATCAATGAACTCCCTAGGAAATAATCTTCAGGGCTGGAAGGATTTTCAAGTGAATTCTACGAAATATTTCAAGAACAGTTTATTCCAATAACATAGACTGTTTGGGAAAATTGGGGAAGAAGGAATCCTCCCAAATTTTTTTATGACTCAAATATGGTTTTTGATAACTAAATCAGTAAGAGTTAAAACAGAAAAATAAAATTATAGACCAATTTTTCTAAAGAATATAGGTGCAAATATTTTATAAAAGATTTTAGCAAAAAAAATACAATAATATATAATGAGAATAATGCATTATGATCTGGTGGGATTCATACCAGGAATGCAGAGCTGATTCAATATTAGGAAAACTATTAGCATCATTGATCATATCAACAACAAACCTAACAGAAACCACATGATTATCTCAATAGATTCAGAAAAAGCTTTGGACAAAATGCTACAAACATTCCTCTTAAAAACACTGAAGAGCATGGAATAAAGGGAACTTCCCATAAAATAATAAGCAGTATCTACCGAAAACTTTCAGCAAGCTTTATATGCAATGGAGATAAGCTAAATGCATTTTCAATAAGATCAGGGGTGAAACAAGGAGGTTCATTATCACCATTGTTATAGAATACGGTACTAGAAATGTTAGATGTAGCAATAATAGAAGAAAAAGGAATTGAAGGAATTAGAATAGGCAAAGAAGAAACTAAGTTATCATTCTTTGCAGATGATATGATGATATACTCAGAGAATCCTAGAGGGTCAAGTAAAGCACTACTTGAAATAAGAAACAACTTTAGCAAAGTTGCAAGTTACAAAATAAACCCACAAAAATCTGCATTTCTATATATTACTAACAAAGCCCAACAGCAAGAGACAGAAAGAGAAATCACATTTAAAACTAGGGTAGGCATTGTAAAATATTTGGGACTCTACCTACCAAAACAAATCCAGGGACTATATGAACACAAACACAAAATACTTTCAGCACAAATAAAGTCAGATCTAAGTAAGTGGAAAAACATCAATTGCTCGTGGGTAGATCAAGTCAATATAATAAAAATGATAATTCTACCTAAATTAATTTGCTTATTTGGTGCCATAACAATCAATCTACCAGAAAATTATTTTCTAGAGCTGGAAAAATAATATCAGAATTCATTTGGAAGAACAAAATGCCCAGAATATCAGTGGCACTAATGAAAAGACACACTAGGGAAGGTGGCCTAGCTCTACCAGTTCTCAAACTCTATTATAGAGCAGCAATTATGAAAACCACTTGGTACTGTCTAAGAAACCTAAAGGTAAACAAATGGACTAGACTAGGTATTCAAGACACAGTAGCAGTGATTGTAGAACACTGAAAATAAATAAAATAAAATAAAATAAAAATATAAAAAAATAAATCTGACTTTTCAAATGGCTGCAAATATTATTTGCCTAAAACCATATTTTCTTTTACCAATTGTGTACCTATGAGGCATACCTCCTGATAGACTGTAATTTTATATTTTTACCCAATATTGCTTGAGTTTTATATGATATCACCCTGAATGAGGACAAAGTAAAACTCTCACATAGTTAGTTACATTTTATCTTTTGGGTGTAAAACAATAAGAATTATTATTGTCATCTCTGAAAACTAAACATCCCAAGAGCAAACAATGAGACTAACACAGATAGCAGAAGACTCATGACTTTGGAGTTTATAGTGTAATGTGACTGAATACAATGAGTTAGATTCCTTTCAAAAGACTTTACCTTTTAGCATGAGAACTTTTATTTTGTACCTTTATCTTTAATAAGAAATGGTGAAAACAAAAAAAAATCACATAGAAGAAAAACCTTTCTCTCTTCCAGAGAAGTACATTAGTCCTACATTAGTTTATTCTTTCAACTAATAGAACAATGGATAAATTTTTAATGTTCTTCATATAAAGGTATTTAAATTAAATATATCTTTTGCTTTTAGTAAAATAAAATGATAAAAAAAATTCTCCTCTGCTAATATTTTACTGGGTATAGTACAAATCCCCAAATCAAATCCTACTGAACCTAAGATTGGAATATTTTCTTGATCACTGGTGAAGATGCCAAATTTTTTTTTTAAAAGTGTAGCAAAGTGGGGTGTGTAATAGGTTACTGTCTTCTATAATCCTTTTTCATCTAGAATGTTGCAGTGAATGGCCTGCTAATGGAGGTATTTATTATCAGACAAGTAGGATGCTGAGGTACTAATGTCTCCACCAGTCAGCAACTGGTTTGATGATATCAACATATCAGGAATGAAGGGAACATGGACACATGCACAAAATTGAGTTTTCATTGCAAAGCGTCATATAACTATCTTGTAATCTTCTCATTCTGAAATTAATGCAGTGAAGAAAATTAATTTAACTATTCAAACAGTGAATGTTTATGGAGCTTGGTGCATTGTTCAATTTTTAGGCCCAATCTTTATGGGGGCTCATAGTTCTTTTGTTAATCATGGACCCAGCTCTAAGGGAGAAATATTTCCCCAAAACAGATAAATATTCTTGGGATTTACCTGAGGCAGTCAGAGCTTATATGTGGAACTACAAAGCCGCAGGACCCAGAAGGCTGCACAGAGCATTCAAATGAGATCATATCATTTTCAGAAATCAGTCTGATAAAACTCCCTTGCTCGCAGACAAATGAAGCACTTTCTTAGTGGCTGTAACCTGCTCTCCCTTGTATATCTCACTCTCGGCCACTACCCCCAGAAAAGCAAATTGTGTAAGTTATACACTAGGCTAATTGTCCTCAGGAAATGACACAATCTGCTTTTGAAATGGAGACAAATGAAATTAAAATACTAGTCTTATAATATTTCCACAAAATTGAGTATTTGGTAATGACTGGACAAAGTGACAGTAAGCAAAGAAACATTTTGTGTTGATTTTCAGTGGATAAAGAACCAAGTCTGTTGTTTCAGGTAGAAACATTGTTTTCATGTAACCAATAAATTCATAATGAAGTCTAAAAATTAATATTCTTAAAAATAATAGAAATAGTAAGGCTTTCTTTCAAAAGCAAAATAAAACATATTTTCTCTTCATTTTTCTCTTTCAATTGACATCTATAGTTCTTTCTTCTATCTTCCTTTCTATTCAATTATCATTAATCCAATGATTATCTTCTCTTATAATACAAAGTAGAGCATGCATTACCACCATTTTCCAATGCCATATTAAAGATTGTTTATTCTTTTCATCAGTTAGTTTGTTATTATTTATTTTTATTTTCCCACTTTCATCTTAAGAGAATAGTTTCCTACAAGTTTCTTTTTGTAATACAATGTCATGGAGAAGACAAGACAAAGTCTTTGATGTGTGTGTGTGTGTGTGTGTGTGTGTGTGTGTGTGTGTGTGCTTATGGGCAGAAAATAATGGAATTGTTTTCTTCAAATGTAGGCTGTTCTAGAAACTTCTAGTCAGATTGCCCAATTTAAATTTTTAATAAATTGTTTTCTTCAGTTAACTTTTGTACCTCCTTTTTCATTTGTCCAATTGTTATTTTGAAGGAATTATTTTTTCCAGTTAGGTTTTTGTACCTACTTATCCATCTGCCAGGTTTTCCTTTATACGGAACTGTTCTTTTCAGTAAATTCCTTTTTGATTTTGTCAGCTCTCTTTTTTAAATCATTGGCCAATGTTTTCTTCCACCTAGAGAGGCAATTTGGCTTTCAAAATCTTTCCGGAGTTCTTCCAGAAGCGATCTTTGGGTTTGAGAGCAGTTCATATATCCTTTTGAGGTTTCAGATGTGAGTATAGTCTAAATGCTGTCCTCTTCAGAATTCGTATTTTGTTCTTTGTCTCCATAATAAGACTCTATGCTCTGCTTTTTTGGTTTGCTTCTTGCTCATGATGACTTTCTTTTTCCTAATTTTTAAAGTGAATCTCTGGTTCTGGGACACAACGGACTCTGTCCCACTTTTCTATCATTGAGAAATGGAAGCTTTGTGTATTGTGGCCTCTGGTTCTTTCACCTAGAAGTTAGAATGCTTATCTGGTGCTAAGCTGGCTCGTGTGTTCCAAGGCTGAGGCCAGGTGAAGCCTTTTGGAGTTTCCCCAGAGTTACACCAAAGCGCCTGACATGTGTTGTGGAGGAAGAGTAGTGTGGACACAGGAGATTCTCCCCTGACCTAGAGCACAGGCAGGCTCAGTGGCTGTTGAATGCCCATTTGTGCTAGTGTGTGCCCCAAAGCAAAAGAAAGTCTCTCCTCTCAAGGAGCTGACAGTTTAATGGGGAGAAAATAGGATAAATCATACACACACACACACACACACACACACACACACACACAAGATGCTACCATTAAACAGAATCAGGAAATCCTACTCATAAAAAGTCGAATTTTTATGTGGGAATTGAAGGAAGAGAGAAGTCAGAAATGAGAATTAGAAAATGTGAGGCAACAGAAAATCTCAGCCATGGGGAGCAGCCAGCAAAAGTGCTCATTGTATAGAGACATATTTTATGTGAGAAACAATTGGAAGGCCAGTCTCATTGAATTTAAGAATACATTAGGCAGGGGGAAGGAGAGAGTAAGGCATAAGATGACTGGAAAGGTAAGAGGGGATGTGGTTGTGCAGGAAATTTGTCAGATTTTATATTTCTTCTGGAAGTCAATAAGGAACCACTGTAGTTGATTGAGCCAGGGGTGCCATCATCATATCTGAAAAATTTGTGAATATAATTTTAATAGTTAATTTAAGTGGTGGTTGGAGTTGGGAGACATTTGAGGCAGAAAGGTCAACCAATAGGTTGTTATAGTAGTCCAGCCATGCAGGGATGAGGAACTACAGTAAGGTGAAGGCAATGGAGAGAAACAGCCATGTACAAGAAATATTGCAAAAGTAAAATTCAGAGAACTTAGCAACATATGCAATGAGAGAAACTGAGGAGTCAAAATGACACCTAAGTTGCATATCTGGATAACTGGAAAGATGGTGTTGGACTCAACAGTAATAGGTAAATTTGGGAGAAAGAGAGGGTTATTTTTTGGGGGGATGGACAATGAGTTTAGTTTTGGACATGCTGAGTTTAGACTCAAATTCATTGGGACATTTAGTTTAAGATGTATAATAGATATTTAGAAATGGTTGTTTGGAGGTTACAAGTAGATAAGTTGATCTAAGAATCATGATTGCCTAGTGAAATGGTGTACAAGGAAACAACAAGTCCCAGGACAGAGACTGAGAAAAATCTTACCTTTAGCATCCAGCAAGAAAAAATAAGAAGCAACAGGAAGAATGGTAAGAGGAGAATCAAGGTAGCGTCACAGAACCCTAGAGAGGAGGAGTATTAAGGAAAAGAAGAGGAATAACAGTTTCAAAGGCTTTAGAGACACTAGATTTTCTGATGCCTCAAATTCTCTAATTCCCATTTCTGACTCCTGTTTTCCTTTAATGCTCAGACAAAAATTCCACCTTTTAATGAAGCTGAACTTTTTCAACAAAAGGTAAATGTGAGGAAGAGAGTAGAACAGAGCTGGGCTAGGAGTGATGATCTGGGAAAGAACTGAAAGAACAATATACAGTACACATTTATTAAGCACATAACATACACCAAGCACTATGCTAAGCACTGGGATTATTAATAAGAAGATGGACAGTCCCTGTCCTCAAGGAGCTTGCAATCTAATGGAGAAAGGTAGTATATAAATAGAAACTAAAAAATTAAGTGGGAGAAGGAGGAATTATGAAGTCCAAACCAAGCAGAGTTTTTGACTGAAAGTGGAGTATTAACTGAATTCGGATCCCAGCCCTTTTGTAAGAAAAACTTTAGAAGATATTTAGTGCTCTACCATCCAACTCTCCAATCAGAAGAGAAAGAAGAGTGTGGGAGTTGAAAGACTGCAAAATATCTAAAACTGAGTTAATCAGAAGACAGAGTGAGGCCGAGAATATGATTTGGAATTGCAAGTCAAAGGGAGAGGAGGAATGGCAATATATTTTGTAAAGAATTTCAGAGTTCATGAATTAACGTGGAAGTGGTGCATTTGTAGGTACAGGCAAGATTAAGTTTATGACCATCTTTGATTTTACCTGAACTCAGGTAAAAAAATAAGTCACACAAAATGATTAAATTGTGGACTATGGATTTAGGCTGTTTGAATGAGTTATAAAAAATCCATCCTGTTATACAAAACAATCTAGGAAAATAAAAGCACACAAAAACCAGTAGTAAAGAAATTAAAAGGCTTGCAGAAAGATTCCCTCATGTCTCAGGAACGGAAAAAGTTCTTAACATATAGATACACACATGTGTTACACATGTGTATACACGCACACATATGCACATACACACGAGTATGTATATGTCCATACATACACATGCACATACACATATACACACATACATCCCCAAAAGTCCATAACTGAGTCCCAAATCAATACATCTGGGAGCAAAGTTAACTCAAACTATCCCAGGTCTAACGCTTTGCTTCACAATAGTCATTGATGCTGTAGAAGTTTTGAGTCTAATTCAAGCATCCCTTATCTTACTAGAATGACTTACTGGCTGACAATAGACATAGAACAATAAAACCACTATGAGCTCCAGTTAGAGGGGTCTGATGCTGTGAGTTATCAATTCTTGCCTGTGGAAGAAGGAAAGGGAATATTATCTAAGGTAAACAGGTTGCTATGCAAGAAGACAAGGCTCATGCAAGTCTCAGAGCACTCAGATGCAAAGTTGGAGACAGGGGACTTTGGAGACAAAGACAAGTGAAGAGATCTTTGGAGAAGAGATCAGTGCAGTTATCAATAACTAATTAGTGACTCTCTGGACAAGTTGGATAGATATTAACTAGATGGTGATAACTGTATATGGATTAAATATTATTAAATCGCTATACCAAAAAACAAGGAATTAATACTTTCTTATAAACTTGAAGAGTAGACTTTATTGAGCCTTCCAGGTACCTTGCTTTTATCATGTTCTTTTTAACATTTTTTAATGACTTAGACTAAGGCAAAATTACAGATAATGTAACAATGATTAGCAGGTATATAGTATTTTAACTTTTAAAGTCACCCTTGATGTTCACAACAAATGTGAGAGATACAGATGTGGTGTAATATAAGTGATTAGGGTACATGGACAGTATTTGAAGTAGCACTGGAACTCGTGTCTTCCTAGTTCTAGCTCCAGCACTCTCCTACTACCTAGGAAATATATAAGAAATAGGATACAAGAAAGAACTTGACCACAAATAAAAAGTCAAAAAACTGTGAGGTGAAAAGAAAGGTGAAATAGAGATCTAGTCATGAAGTCAAGAAGATCCAGTTTCAAGTCCAGCTTCTGACTATTACTGGCTGTATGATCCTGGGCAAATCTCAGTGCTCTAGGCAATTCTGTAATGCACTTTTCAAAGAAGTTGCCAATTTATGTTGTTAGGGGTGGGTTTCTCTGCCGGGCATTGTTTTTTTTTCTTCTTTTTCTTCTTCATTTAAAGTTTAATTTATTTGTTTTCAGTTTTCGACAATCACTGCAATAAGTTTTATATTTTCTCCCTTTCCTGCTCTCCTCCCTTTGAGATGGTTTGCAGTCTTATATAGGTTCCACACATACATTCTTATTAAACACTTTTCACCTTAGTCATGTTGTCAAATATATTGAGAATTGAGTCAAATTTATGAAAATGACAGCCATTCCCCAATTGATAAATGATCTAAAGGTAAGATAAGTTTTCCAGTCAAGTAATCAAAGCTCTCTATAATCATATTAAAAAAAAATCAACTCACTACTTATTGGAGAAATGCAAATTAAAAGAATTCTGAGTTACTACCTCATACTTATTAGATTGTCTAACAGGAATGAAAATGTCCATGACAAATGTTGGAGGGGATGAGGGGAAAATGAAACATTAATGCAGTTTTGGTGGAGTTGTGAGCTAATGCAACCATTCTATAGAGCAATTTGGAACTATGTTCAAAGGACTATCAAATGATCCATACCCTTTGACCTAGAAATAGCACTATCAGGGCTATATCCCCCAAAAGATAAAAAACAGAAAATCAAAGGTCTTATATGTGCAAAAAATATTTATAACAGCTCTTTTTTGATGTTAAAGACTTAGAAACTGAGGAGATGACCAGCAACTGGGGAATAGATGAACAAGTTGTGGTATGTGATTATGATGGAATACTATTGCATTATAAGAAATGATGATCAGGAGTCTCTCAGAAAAATACAGAAAGACTTTCATGGGCTGATGCGGAAATAGATGTATTCTGTACAAAATAATAGTAATATTTTAAGATGATCACCTGTCAATGACAGCTATTATCAGTAATACAATGATCAAAACAGCTCTGAAGGACCTATAATGAAAAATGTATCCATCCCCAGAGAAAGACTTATGGTGTCTGAATACCGATTTAAACATACCGTTTTTTAATTTTATTGACTAAACATACTTCTCAATGAGAAGGGGTTGGGAGGGAGGGAGGGAGAGAATTTTGAACTCGAAGCTTTAGAAACAAATACTAAAAATTGTTTTTACATGTAACTGGAGATAAAGAAGCTCATTTGTTCATAGGAGAACCAACCCTAAGGAAAACCAACAAGTTTACCAAATTTCATTTTCATGTTTACTCACAGCCCTTATTGGTGCTTTATTCTTTTTGCTTAATTTTCCATCACCTCCCCGAGAGTCATACCTCCTCACCTATATCACATCTTTTCAGTTTGTTTTTGTTAATCATCACTTCAAAGTCAATTTGTACATACACTCTCTGTATTCATACACTCTTCCCAATTGCCCTAAAAAGAGAAAAAGTTCTCAAGTGATACAAGTATCTTCTTGCCATGCAGGGATGTAAACTGTTTAACTTTGCTGAATAGCAAGGAGGTTTTTGTTTATGTCTTCATTTCTATTTTTTTTTTCATTTTGTATTTAGAGATCAATTTTTTTTCAGCTCTTGTCTTTTCATCAGGAAAGTCTGAAAATCCCCCTCTTTTCAACTGAAACGTTATGCTCAATTTTGCTGAGTCTTTTATTCTTGGTTGTAATTCAAGTGTTTCAGTTTCAAGGTGTATAGTGGGTTCTTCTCAAAAGAATTCACAGACTCAGACTGTATCCAACTCAAGGAAAGTCATTTATTGAGAGTTATATATCTCAGATAACAGGCTGAGCTCCAATAAGCAACTGTCGTTTGAGTTATGCCTGTCAGAAGGAAGTTTGGGTTCCAAGAAGCAATCAGTAATTTCAGTAAGGAAAGACAGGCAGTTTTATACGGTATGTGATGCTCATTACACAACAGAAAATATGCATATAAAAACAGCAAGAGGAGTTTGTCAAGAGATTAGACAATAAGGGATAGATACCAGTCTTGGTGGAACTGTGAGTGTTTTTCCTATAATGCACTCAGAAAAACGCATTTTTAGATCATGTACGTATGATAATGATGTTATAATAACCCTCTCTACGTTGTAAGTTCACCCAAAGGACAGTTTTTACTATTATTGCACAGGTGCCTACTTAGGGAAACTCCCTTCTATTGTTTTGAGAATCACATCCTACATGGGCAATCTGGTGATGCCGCTTTCTGATTGGTTGGCTATTGTCGTCCTACCTGAGATTAAATTGATGTGGTTGTGTTTGAGTGCATGGACACACCTGTTATTTCTTTGAGGCCCACAACGAAGTGGAATATTGGGTCCGGGGGCAGCTTTATTAGGATTCTATCAGAAGCTCCTTTGCCCTCTAGAATATCATATTCAAAGTCCTCCAGCCATTTAATGTAGAAGTTTTTAAGTACTGTGTAATCTCAGCCTCCCTAATATTTGAATTGTTTCTTTCTGGCTACTTGCTAGAAAGATTTTCTCTTTGACATGATAATTTTGGAATTTTGCTTCAACATTCTTTTGCTACAACATTTGCTACAACATTCCATTTTCATTTTGGTATCTCTTTCAGGAAATGATCAGTCGATTCTTTAAATAACTATTTTACCTTCTGGTCCTAGAATATCATGGCAGATTGCCTTGATCTTTTCTTGAAAGATGTTGTCCTGGCTTCTGTTTTTCATCATGTCTTTAAGATAGTTAAATAATTTTGAGAGGTCAGTGGTTTGTGCAATGAGGTGTTTCACATGTACCTTTTTTCCCATTTTTTTTCTCTAATTCTTTATCTAACAAATTTTAATTTATCATGAACTGAAGACTCTTCGGTATCCTTCTTTCTCTCCACTGGACATCTCCAATATTAATACCCTTCTTAACTCCATGGTGATCTTAACTGAACACAATACTCCAGATAAAATCTGACAAGGCTACAAGAGTAACTTTAGCACCTTCCTATTCCTGGAAGTGGTTCTTTTCCTAATGCAACCTTAAATCCCATTAGCTTTTTGGGCTATCATATCATACTATACACTCATACTAAGTCTGTAGTCAGCTAAAAATCTAGATACTGAGGGATATCTATCTGGCCTCCCAAATCATGTCCATGGTATTTATTTCCTGTAATCAAATGTAAGACATTTGATACATCCCTATTTCATTTCATTAAATTCAGTCTGTTTTTCTAAGATTTTTTTATATTGACACTATTATCCGCCCCTATTCAAGTTTTAGTGATTTGCAATTTTTAATATAAAAAATTGTAAGTGCTTTATTTTTCAAATATACACATTTTATTTTAAGTTCCAGCTTCTCTCCTTCCTTCCACACCTGCCCCCACCAATTGTGAAAGAGTATTTTTCATCATGAATCTTTTGGAATTGTTTTGAACCATTGTATTGATTACAGTAGCCAAGTCTCTCACAGTTGATTGTCATTACAATAATGCTGTTTCTGTGGCCAATGTTCATCTGACTCTGCTCATTGCACTTTACATCAGCTCACATAACTCTTCCTAAGTTTCTTTTTTCTAAAAATATCTCTTGCTCATTTCTTATAGCATAATAGTGTTCTATCACAATCGTATACCACATCTCAGTCATATCCCAGTCAAAGGACATCCCTTCAGTTTCAATTTTCTTACAACCACAAGAACTGTATCTTTGTACACAAAGGTATTTATCTTTTTTCTTTGATCTCTTTGGGGTACAGATCTGATTGGGCTATTACTGAGTTAAAGGATATACACAGTTTTATGTCCCTTTGGGGATAGTTTCAAGTAATTCTTCAGAATGTTTGGATAAATGCACAAGTCGACCAGCAGTGCATTAGTTTATCAATTTTTTCACATCCCCTCCATCATTTGTCATTTTTCTTTTCTTTCATGTTAGCCAATCTGATGGGTTTGAGGTTGTACCTTAGAGTTGTTTTGATTTTTATTTCTCTAATTACTGATTTGCAAATTTGATGAGCAAACCTTCATTTCCTCCATGCAAGTCATTAGTAAAAATTAATTTTAAAATGTTAAACAGTATAGGATCAAGTACAGATCTCTGGGAGCTCTTGCCATGTTTTTGACATTGAAAAATTAACAGTTTTTCTCTGAGTCTAACCTTCCAAACAGCTCTGAACCCACTTGATTGTATTTATTTTATCTACATGGGTTTTTTTTGGCACTTTGTTCATTTGCATAGTCTGTATTTTTGTAGAATTTGCATAGCTTTTTTTTTTTTAATTTGTAAGTTTTAACTTGTAAGTTTTGCTAAAATATAAATGCAAACTGCATTCTGGTAATTCTTGGTTGTGAATTTGCTTTAGTCCTTTTTTTTTTCATTTTGGTGGTTTGAGTTTCTTTTTTTTTTCTTTTATTAATCAAATTAACTGAAAGTTCATTGACTTTTTTAGACTTTCTAAATAATTGGCTTTTAGATTACCATTCTTTTCTTTTCCAATTTATCTATTCAAAAAATTTCAAAATGTATTATTTTGTTCTCCTTTCGAGGTTCATGATATGTATGTATACCCATATTATTCATTATATATGTGTATGTGTGTATAAATACATGCATGTGCGTATGTGTAAAATTCTCTCCCTGCTGTCACCATGAAATGTGATTGAGGATCCCCTCCTCTCCACCTTAGAACTGGAATAATTATACTCTCTTTTCTGTTTTCCACGAAGATGTGACTGCTGAACTGGAACTCTGTGGATATACTTAAGGGATAATATTCAGCCAAGGTTTACCTCTCAGGACTCTTATTCTGCTGGTCACAAAAAGTAAAAAAGGCATCTATGAGATCAAGAATGGATTGGGTGAATGACGCCTCCTAAAAAAGTCTTGAGTCTTTAAAGAGTCAATTCCCATTTCATTCTTTTTTCTTTAAAACCAAGCCTTGTGAAATTTTAAATGAAAGAATGCCAGTGTCTTCCTTTTTTTGGATACCTAAGTCGTGATTTAGCAATTTATTATTAGTAATAGCTGAAATGGTAGCATAGGAAGGAAGGACAAAAGAGAAAGTGTGAAGGAAAGAGAGAGAGAGAGAGAAGAGAGAGAGAGAGAGAGAGACAGACAGACAGACAGACAGAGACACACAGACAGACACACAGACACACAGACACAGAGAGAGAGACAGAGAGACAGAGACAGAAAAACAAAGACAGAAAGAAAGAGAGAGAAAGAGACAGAAAGGGCATTAAAAGATCTCATTTGACATCAGTTGGGTTGTACTTAGTGGAGCTGAAATCAAACATTAATTAGGAGAAACTGCAAATGTCCCAACAGCCTTGAATATTAGTTGCTCACTTGACAGTAATAATTTTGTGATTCTTTATTACTTAGAATTCACTATTTAATAGTGGATTATTCCCCTTCTTTTTGCTAGGGAGGCTCAAGTGGAAGCGTTCCTCCAGAATCTGAGGTAGTTATGAAATTGAAAAAAAGTGAAAATTCAGATCTTCTACTGAGAAATGAAATGACCCCAGAGAAACATATCCCTAAGTATCACCTTTCCTCAACCATCCAGAAATTCACCTATAAACTTTGGTCACGATAGGAAGTATACGGATGGATGAGGACTGAATCTTTCATGTATCACTGGAATTTGGGGTCAACAACAAATATAAAGAGTCATCATGGTGAACAGGAAGCAGTCCAAAGATTTCACACCTCTTCTAACTTATGTATGTAGGGATAATGAGGAGTGATCTGCCATCATTCATTCATCAAAGTGAGGCTACATATGATTTTATTGCATATTTATTCCACTGATATTTTAAATGTTGTTGATATAGTCTCATAGTTAATATATATTCTCTTGGAATCACAGAAATTTATGCATTTTAAAAGATGATAGATATGAAGATACAGATGATTGATTTGTAAACAAAATTGATTGAATTGGTAGGTTATGAATTCATCCTAAATTACTATAATAGAAGCCATTCTCAAAGTCTGTATCAATTGCAACAAGAGGTATAGAGCAACTGAGACCTTTAGAAGAAAGCACAATTTATTTATTTACTAAGTATGTTTACATATAATATAAGGAAATCATATTAACTTTTTAAAATGTGAAGGATTAAACAGAATATCAAAAGACAAAATCAGTTAACAGAGCTATCCACTTGGAAACCTAATGTTTAATGTGCAGTACACATGACCATAAATTTATATTAAAAGGTAATGCAATATGACAATACAATTTAATGGAATTTGAAATTTTCCCAGAATAAACAGTCACATTACGGAGCAGGGAGGTAATAGTTTCTACTTGTAGAGATCTGGTAAAATCACAGGGAATGTGCTGTACTTTCAGATCTGGCGAATCTCAGGAAAACACACACACACACACACACACACACACACGTGTGTTAAGTGAGTGAAATAAATCATTGTGAAAAGAGTGAGACAAAGTAGGACAATTTTTTTCCAGGGGTGCTCACACATGCACACGTGCACAAGTGTGTGTGTGTGTGTGTGTGTGTGTGTGTGTGTGTGTGTATGCGTATGAGTCTATTCTCCAAAAGTATTTGGAGTAAAATGAAATTGTTTTTTAGGTATGTTGAGTGTATAGACCCATTCGAAACCCAATAAATACATATGCATAGTACCTTCCAAAGCTTGCCCTAATGATAACCCACTCAGAAATTAATTTTTGTCAGTCTTCAAACCATACAAATTTCACTACTTTTCCCTTTTGTAACACAGTTGATACTGGCCCCTAAGACTTTGGGTAGGGGTGTTATCTTTCTCCCCATAATCCCCATATTCGTGTTCTCAGTCTCTGAGGAGTTTGGAGTGCCTCTCTTTTCTCCAACAGGTTTCAGTCCCCACCATCTGTATTTCACCCTTCATTTTAGATGACCAAAAACTAGCTCCTCCTTTTGCATTGGACCACTTAATTTTGCATTCTCTTCTACAATATTTAGTTGCTTCAAGCATATAGTAAAAACATGTATTTTCTCTAATACATGAAGTATTAGAGAAGTAACAACCTCACCACCAAAATATATTGGTAAGAAGGAATGGAAGGAATGAAAATTTATATAGATTCTACTATATAACGGACACTCTATTAAGTATTCCTTCATACTTACAAATCTAGGAGGTAGATGTTATTATTATCTTCATTTTACACTTGGGTTGACTAAGGCAAACAGTGATATAGTGACTTGCTTAGATTCACACAGGTAATAAGTGTCAAAGACCAGATTTGAATTCTTTCTGACACCAGGCCTATATATGTGTATGTATAGATAGATAAATAGATAGATGTAGATAAATACAGAGAGAAAGAGGAAGAACAACAACAACAAGAAGAAAAAGTACAAGAAGGACAAGAAGAAGGAGAAAGTGGAGGAGAATTAAAGAAAAAATTTATTTATATATGTGTTTTTTACTCATTTTAGCAAACTTTGACTCTCCATGGTTCCATATAGGGATTTCTTACGAGAATTCTGGAGTCGTTTACCATTTCGTTCTCCAACTCATTTTACTGATAAGGAAACTGAGGAAAACAAGATAAAGTTACTTTCTCAGGGTCACACAACTAGAAAGTGTCTGAGGCTGGATTTGAATTCAGGAAGATGAGTTTTCCTGACTTCATATCTGGCACTCTGTCCATTGCATCACCTACCCGACCTTCACACACACACGTGGACATGCACATGTACATACATGCACATGTATACATATGTGTATATATGTAAATACATACACATGTATGTCCATATACTTACATTTCTATGTATGGGAGTGGAAATAGCATCTAAGTGGTGCAGTGGATACAGCTCTAGGACTGGACTCATGAGGACTTATGTTCCTGAGTTCAAATCTGACCTCAGACACTTCCTAGCTGTGTGATCTTCGGCAAGTCACTTAACCCTGTTTGCCTCAGTTTCCTCACCGGTAAAATGACCTGAAGAAAGAAATAGCTATCCACTCCAGTATATTTGCCAAGAAAACCCAAATTGGGGTGATGGTTAATCAGACATGAATGGACCAACTAAACAACAACATAGATGGATAGATAGATAGACAGACAGACAGACAGATAGATAGATAGATAGAGATACATATCTATGTAATACATACATATTAAAGAATTAATAGAATAATTTAAGTAAAACCTACAAAGTAGAAAAAATGTAGCAAAAGGGGAAAGTATGTACATGTATGTTTTTATGTATGCATGCATGGACTAGACAATGAGCAGTCCTTTTGAGGATGTGTGAACGTGTCTCTCATGCAATCTTTACGTGGAGACTCATCGGGACTTGCAGTGTAAATACCCTGGAGAGATTCAGAAGAGTTAAGAAAGAAAGAAATTGAGCAGAGTGAGGAATCAGGATGGAGCTGCATGGATATTTAGTAGGAAGGTTAAAGAAAGGAAACTGAAACCAGTTCCATATATTTTTATGGGAAGATCTACAGTAAAATCTGCATGAGTATATCTAGAGATGGTGAAGAATTCACAAAGTACTGGTGTACCTGAACCTTTCTTCTTGACTTCTAACAGCTATCTATTTAAAGATAATATTTTAAGAGGAAATGTCTCAAATATTCCCATTGAAGACCTACTTGTGGCCATGGACATCAGCCTAGTTTCTTCGGTATAGATTTATCTTGAGGCTGTCACCTTCTGATATTTCCAAACTTCATGAGACACCCAGTGTCTAGGGGTAGAGTCTAGGCTGGGTTTTGCAGACAGTCCAATATGAAGGTTCTGAGAAGTGAGATTTAACCTTAAAGACACAACCCAAGAGTGACTTCAGCAAAAGCTTATCCAGCACTAACGACACACTAGGATATGACCTTGGTGGGACTAACGCTCTGGAGAAACTACATAAGGCTTATGTATTTTTCTTTCCCCTGGGAACAAGCTGATATAAGAGAAAATGTGTCCCCAAAGTATGTGCAGGGAAGGGGATTTTTGTTTTTGTTCTGTATTTTCTATACCTTCAAAATAAATATCCCCTTGGAGAAGCTAATTGAGTCTAATTAGTTAAATAGAATTAGGATGTTAGTCATTAACAAGCAGTTATTAAGCACCTACTATTTGCCAGGTACTACACCACAGGTACAGAGAAAGGAAAAACACACAAATCTCAAGGAGCTTAGAATCTAAGGGGACCAAGGGGGGCACCAGAATGGGAGTTTAGGCTGATGGGATTTGAGAAGCAATATCCCAACCCCTGCATATTAGATGTAGCTGACTTTACTGAATACAAATGCGTTCACATACACACATATATCCAAGAGAAAAAAACAATGAATCAGAAAATTCCTGTCTGTAGGAACTGAAAGAATTCTGTATACTGTAGTGACACTATAAAGTATGATTCCAGGAACAGGATCAAAAGAGAGAATAGAAGTAATTGGGGGCAGGATAAGATGGAGGGAAATATAGTTAGTCTTAAACAACAAAACTATTATGGAAGTCATTTGCAAAACTACACAGATTTGGCCTATATTGAATTGCTTGTCTTCCAAAGGGAGGGGGTGGGAGGGAGGGAGGAAAAGAAAGTGGAACTCAAAGTCTTAGGAATAACTATCAAGTCCTGTTCTTTCCGCTAGGAAATAAGAAATACAAGTAAAGGGGTATAGAAAGTTATTTGGCCCTACAGGACAGAGGAGAAGATGGAGACAAGGGCAGAGAGGGATGGTAGAGGAGAGAGCAGATTGGTGATGGGGGCAATTGGAATGCTCGGTGTTTTGGAGTGGGGAGAGGGGACAAGGGGGGAGAAAACTTGGAACCCAAAATTTTGTGAAAATGAATGTTAAAAGTTAAATAAATAAATTAAAATAAAAAAACAAAAAAAATAAAGTATGATTCCATGAAGCAATGCTTTAACTTCATTTCTATAGCCACACATTTTTGAGACTCATACCTTTCCACTACAAAAATTCCTCCTTTCAATAAACCACCTCCCCAACTGGAATGACCTCACCTTGATAGATTTTCAATAAGCTACTCTCTACTTAAACCTCTTTTTTGATTGTTTTAATCTGTGACATTATGTTGTTTTTATTTATAGATTTGTTTTACTTTGGCACCCCTTATGAATTCTTGATCATTTGGAGACCCAGGGCATTCTGGAATTTCCTTGTGAAACATATAAAGGAATAAATACTGTAACCCTGCCACAACAGAAAGTCGAAGTAGTTAGGCTGTTATCAGGCTTCCATACAAAAGATTTCTTCCATTGTAATCCATTGATCTAGCAGTGTGGGCTGTATTTCAATGTTGGATAATGACTCTTTTATCCCTTCTCTCTTTACAGCCCAACTCGTTGAAAGGAGAAAACACGTGACCCCCTTTCTTGGACATCTAGAGTGAAAGATTTGCTAATATTGTGTCTCTAGTGACTGATCAGAGACAAGTGTTCAAAATTGAACCTCCATCTTTGAAGAGCAGAAGGATGTGCCACAAGAGGGCTAAATGGTAACCCTTAAGTCCTCTTACTGAGCAATGGTGCTTCTGCTCAACAAGCACTTAGAAGGCTCTTTAAACTTTTTTCTTTGTAATAATTTATGTCCTTGTTTTTCCAAATGGAGGTCAGCATTATACCTCTGAGACATTACACAAAATACGATTATGCCATTTATACCAGTTACACAGGAGAAAGATGAATGCTAGTAGCAAAGCTGAAATAAAATCACAAAATACAATAGAAAGAAATGTTTGCTTAAAAGAAGGCACATCTTAAAAAAAATATGAATTTCAAAATTGACCCCAGTCAAAGGAATACACTTTGTCACACAGGGCCCTAGGTATAAATTCATATCCTAGAAGATTATATTTTCCTTTCTCTACTCTGACCTACTTTAGAAGTACAGGCTAATCTGATACATAAATGATACCATTTCATGACCTAAATTATCCTAGGTCTTTTAGCCTAAAGGGACCAAGGAAAACTAAATCCTTTCTATCTACAGTTAAAGATACAACTTCACTGATGACTGACCTTTCCCCCTAGAGTACAGGTTTTCCCGAAGATTAGAACTGGACGTTAAGAGAGCAGAGGACAGAAGAAACACAGGGTTATAGAAGAGAAAAGGCAAAAAGATGAAGATCTCCTTTTAGGAGGCCCTCCTATTCTGATATTTGCTCATTGCAAATATGTGTGCTGTGGCATTTTGTTAAAATCATTGTGTTCTGTTTTTAATATGCCCAACAAACATTTAGAAGGCTTTTTAAACTGAATTTTCAAGTCCCTAAAACATCTAGTACTCCACTGCATATATTTTTCATTGACAAATTGAGGACATGTATCTTGAGTTCCTTCTCTATATCAAAGCATCTTTGCATCATCATTCATATATTTTTCCTCTGCTCCAGTCTCTTATAAAATGTTGACCCTTCTCACCAAGAGTAAACTCTTTATAGCTATACTTGATTTTGTATTCTCCATTTCCTCCTAAGATAGTTTTCAAAATTGCCTTGTCTCTCCTAACTCACTAATTATTTAATCCGTTGCTCATGCTATTGTCCTCAACTAAAAAAAAAAAAAAACACTTATTTTACATATCATTCCCTCAAGTTTGCCTACTTGAGATCCTCCTCTCTTTCATAGCTAAACTCCTAGAATATAAGATGTCTACTCTTCTTGCCTTCAGTTCCTGTCTTCTTAAGTACTTTTCAACCCATTGCAATAATGGTTTTCACCCACATCCATGAAATGAACACACTGTCTCCAAAGTTACCAATGATTCCTTAATCACCAACTTGATGGTCACTACTCCATCCTAATTCTTCCTTTCACTTCCCAGAAGCATTTAACAATAATAACCATCTCTCCTGATGTGGATATCCTCTCTTCACTGATTCTTCATTGACACTGACATTTTTTCTCCCTTACTTTTCCTCTTATCTTTCTGATCTTTCTTTGCTAGCATCATTTGCAACTTACTCTCTACTTTGATGAATACCCCAATTTTTTTTCTTAGTCTTTCTTCTCTATTAAACGCTCTTCCTTATGGTGAGCCCATCGGTCAGCTATGATGGGCTTAATTATCTTCTCATGTAACTAATTCATACTTCTATATTTTCAACTCTAATATCTCTCCTAAGCTCCAATTCCATATCACAAACTGCCTATTGGACATTTTCAATTGGCCATCCCAGAATCATCTCAAATTCAATATGTACTAAAAAAAAACACAATGTCTCTACTTGGAAGTGCTTTATTTCTGTGTAATTTATCACAATCCATATTGAATCACTCATATTTATAACTTAACAGGTGCGGGGAACCTATGGCCTGAAGGCCACATGTGGTTCTCTAGGTCTTCAAATGCTGTCCTTTCACTGAATTCAGATTTCACAAAAAAAGTGAGAACCTAAACATCCAAATATGGCCTAAAAGCCACAGGTCCCACCCCTGCTTCAGAGTAGCCCTTGGTTCTTCACATGCCTCATTTCACATATCCAGCAATTGCCAGATTTTATAGATTCTAGTTCCTCAGAGTCTCTTGTAGTTTCCTCCACCTCTTCATTCACATAGCTTCTACCTTAGTTCTTCACCATGAACTATTACCATAACAACCTAATTGATCTCCCTACCTCTGTTCCTCCCTCTCCTCTCCATGGATGCCAAAAATACATTTCCTAAAGTACTAGTCTGAAAGAAATTAAAGTTGTCTATATTCATATGAAAAAATACTCTAAATAACTATTGGTCAGAGAAATGAAAATTAAAAGAACTCAGAAATATCGCTCCACACTTATCAGAGTGTATAATATGACTAAAAGGAAAATAGTAAACGTTGGAAGAGGTATGGAAAAATTGGGACACTCACGCACTTTTGTAGGAGCTGTGAACTAATCCAGTCATTCTGAGGAAGAACTTGAAAATATGCTCAAAGGACTAAAAAACTGCATATTCTTCCATCCATCAATACCACTGCTATATCTGAAACACATTCAAAAAAGAGAAAAGGACTTATTTAAACACAAAAATGCTTATTGCAGCTTTTTTTGTGGTCACTAAGAACTGGACATTGAGGAGACGATCATCAGTAGGGAAATGGCTAAGCAAGTTGTGGTATACAATTACAATGGAATATTATTGGGGTGTAATAAATATCAAGCAGGATGATTTCAGAAGAAAAAATAAACTTGGAAAGATTTACATGAATTGATGCATAGTGAAGTGAATAAAGAACCATGATAATGTTGTATACAATAATAGCAATATTACTCAATGAAATATTGGGAATGACTTAGCTATTCTCAGAAATAAAATGATCCCAAGACAATCCCAAAGACTAATGATGAATTATACTGACTATCTGCAGAGAAAGAGCTGATATTGATTGAATACAGACTGAACAATGTTATTTTTCACTTTTCTTTCTTTTTTCTGTTAATTGAGTAGCTAATATAGGAATGTTTTACATAATTGCACATATATAATCTATATCTAATTACTTATCTTTTTAGGGAGAGGGGAGGGATACAATTTGGAACTAAAATCTTAAAATAAAAATGTCAAGATCAGATTTCCAGGAGTCAAGATGGCAGAGTAAGCAGTAAATCTCTGTAACTCTCTGATATTCACCTCCAAACAACCATAAAATTTTATTCAAAAACAAATCCTGGAACAGCAGAACCAGCAAAAAGACTAGGTTTAACAATGTTTTAGTCCAAGAAGATTAGAATATAAGCAAGAAAGGTCCATCTCACTCAGATAAATGGCGAGCTCATTCCAGAACTGGAAGTGTCCCAGCAAACCAGCATCAAATCCCATCTCAGAAAACCAGAAAAGGATCCTGGAAGGCAAACACCAACACCAGGACTTCTCATTTACATTAGCATACCCAGAGAAACTGAGAAAATCCAGCTCTGAGACTAAACATTTGCTTCAGCTTAGCCATGGGCAAAGAGGCATCCTCCAGTGGCCATACCTCCACGTAATTCAGTACAGCCCAGGGCAAATAAGCATTTCTAGCACTCATCTCAGTATAACCATGAGCTGAGACATCTGTCTGTAGGATTACAAAGTAAATCGTACCTCCGTGTGCTTCGGAGCACAACTGGGGAAACATGGCTGTAAGTTGCAGGATACTTACAGTGTCTATCAGTGTCAGCCACTCCGCCCCCACACAACCTCCTCAACAAAGCACCAGACAAGAAGGATTCCCAGGAACCACAGAGCAATGTCAGGGCCATACCAGGTAAACAGTCAGGGTCTGCAGACATTGGCACAGGAAGCCTGAGAAAATTCCCTTTCCACCCTGAGGGAAGAACTCAAATCTACAAGAAAGGAAAAAGGACAAAAAAGGAGCAAAATCATCAAGAACAACAACAACAAAAAGAATCTGACCGTAGAAAGCTGTTATGGTAACACAGAAGACCTTATGTTTGTGCCTTGGCACAAGCTCAGAAAAGGACAGCAATGTAAAATCAACTATAGACAAAACGCCGAAGAAAAATGGGAAGTGATCTGAAGCCCAGAACGAGCTCATAGGAGAGTTCAAAAAGGAGCTTAAAAATCATATAAGAGAAATACAAAGAAAACTGGGAAACATAAATGAAAGTGATGTAAGAGAATTATGGGGAGAAAAGAGTCAACAGCTTGGAAAACTCCTGAAAGAGTAAAATGGGCAAATAGAAAAGAAATACAAAACTAATTGAGGGAAACAACACATTAAACATCAGAACTGCAATGACTATGAGATATCAAGAATCAATCAAGCACAATCAAAGAATAAAAATATAGAAGAAAATGTGAAACACCTCATAGGAAAAGCAGCTGATCTAGAAAATAGATCCAGGATAGACAATAACAGAATCACCTGACAACCAGAAAGCCATAATCAAGAGGAGGACTTGGACAGCATCTTTCAAGAAATTATCAAGGAAAATTGTCCTGATATTCTGAAATCAGAGAGAAACAATCTACTGATCATATCAGAAAATGTATGTATATGTGGTTTAAGGTTTGTATTTATGTTGTCCTTGTAGATAATGTGTATGATCATATGAATTTAATGTGGCTAATCTTACCTTTCCTAAAGGAGATTTTGATTCTTGACAGGAGGGAAGTGGTTGATGTGAGTCTAACCTTCTCTTCTTTATTCAGAGAGGAAATACTGAAATAAAATTTATTTATTTTCCCCCTAAATATTGTATATATAGAGGTAATGACTTGTAGGTTCAGGTAACTTTTCGTGGTCACTACGCAAAGGGCAGATTTATCCCACATTACATTTTGCACATTAAAATATACAAGATAGTGAAAAGGAATGAATGAACTCTCCCAATGAGAGAAAAATAGCTCAACCGAGAGAAATTCCTCTATCTATCGTGGGAAAATTACTTAAACTCCCCATTGTAACCTTGTGGACACAGGGATATGCTTCTAGTTATTGGCTCTGTTATATGTAAATTTCTTCCTGGAGTCTTTCTCTCTCCAGGAATATGTCCCTGGAAAGATCCTGCAAGCAGATGTGTCTCCTCTCAAAGGAGAAAACTAGAAGGAAACATTTCCTCTCCCAAATTCTTGCCAACACTACTTTTCATTAAAGCATGGAGCTTACATCAATGAGAGAAGTTATGGAAATGTCTAAGTTTGTGTTTTAGGTTGTATAACCATATACATAATATACACAAAAAGAAGTATGTAATATGGTAGTTATATGAAGGATAATTCTAACAACTAGGGAAAAAAGGAAAGCCCTTATGTAGAATGTTGCATTTATGGTAGCAAAAGAAGACCAATTATACAAGAACAACTTCCAGAAATACCAGTACCCTAACTGCTGGAAATACTTCAATGCAGATTACACAAACCAGATAATAGGAAAACCTTGACTAAACAAGAAATAGACAGAAAGCATGAACATTTTCGTTATGTACCCATATTGTGTATAGCAAAATTGAATAAGACTCTCACCAGTTATAGGGAAGAGCTTCATATTGCCCTTAAATAAAGGTACCTTTCACTCTCAGTCACAAAATGATGCATTATTAACAATACAAGACAATCCCTTTCTCACTTTTTTTAAAGCCTAAGCCTCGATTAGTCAAAGTAAGATATCAAATCAAGCAACTGCTAAAACCTGAAGAGAAAAAAATATGTTGAATACAGAACCAAAGAAATTGAGTATTTTCACCTGAGAAAATTACAGAGATTATGCCTAATAATCAAATAAATTTTAAAAAATCACATTCAAATGATTTTGAAAAATAGGCACATGTCGACTACAAATTCCAAAAACCCCTCTTCAATTTGAAAGACTGAATTGCAGTAGAGAAATTGCGGGAAAAAGAGCTCTGTCAATATGCATGTGTCTGCACGCCTGCTTGTGTGTGTGTGTGTACCTGGTGCTTATCATTGTGGAAAAAAAAAAAAAAACAACAAATTTTTTTCCATGTTATGAGGCAATGAATTGAATGTTTCCTCAATTGCCCCTTCTCCCAATCTCATTGATTAAAAATCAAACTTATGCCAGAGTAGCAGAATAATACTGCATATGTACTTATTCTACACTAACTTAAATAATGAAGAACAATTAGCTTAAGAGACTAGTAAAAGTACAAGTAACCTTAGAAAAGGAAAATGTGCCTCCAATACAAACTTACACTTATAGGATTAGAATCAGTGTATTACAAACTATTACTCCAATACAGATTGCCATTTTAAAAGTTTAGCTATTTTCCTGCTGTCCAAAAAAGAATAACTAGCAAGAATTCTGAGAAATTTCTTATGCAATAATTTGACATTTTAGCATTTTTTTCAAAAGTCTGTCCCCACCAAGGAAGCACACACACAAATACAAACATACACACACATATATACACACACATACATATTTATTCATTATATAAACTTTCAATGAATATCAGTAAGTTATCCTACTCTCTTTACCATTTACTTAAATACAATTATTGAGACCAAAAGAGGAAATAAACATGGTAAGTGCTGTTTCCTGATATTCTAGCATAATAGCAATCATGCAGAGGTGATTTACTTTTAAAATTTCTGTTCTGTGAAAGAATGATTAAACATATTTTGTCCCTTTTTAAAATTATGAAGTGTCCCTTACCCCAAAATCAGTTCTCCCAAATAGTTCTTTGAAGATTCTTGACATTATGTATATCAGCACATTCTCTTATATAAGGCTGTCCATTATCTCTCCCTGTCACCTTGTGTGTGTGTGTATTTGTGTGTGTATAATTCTAGATATTCTGCCTTAACTTATTCTTTCATTGTTATGAAGTTAAAGCTAATCCACCTCATGCCCATTAATATTCATTTGAAATCATTTAAACACCAGGACACATCAAGAAAAGAATATTCCAGTAAGTCAGGCAATTGTCTGATGTAACTGGAATGCAAAGCAATAGTTAAGCAATTAAGAGTCATTTTCATAATTTTTTCCAGCTTTCTCAAAGGAGAACTAACTAATGATAAGCTTATGGGTACTCCTGACAATCAAAGACACGAAGGCTAAAGGTGGAGAGGTCCTTTCACAATTTGCATGCTATATTCATATTTTATAGCTGGTATTGCTTGGAAAATTACCTGAAATCCTACAATGAGACTGTAGCTCAACAAATTTGAGGCTTTTATTTTTTAAATAAAAAAGGTCTTATATTTTGTTCATTTCAGCTAATGCTTTGGCCTTCTGTCCTTTATTTCTAGCAGGGTGGAGGAGTACAAATAAGGAGACAAGCACCTTTAAAATCAAAATCTAATATTATATGCAGTTTATATCAAAAGCTAAATATAAAGATATATAGATATAGTATCCATATGCTCAGAATTCTACTGTCCTCTTCCTGCTTCTTTTACTAGACACTATCTCCAAGGCAGCTTTGTCTCACTACTTTTATCTCACTATTGAGATGTAAGCCACATTAAACATTTTTTACTTTGTTCTCAAACAAGAAAATGGTGTTTTCCTTCTTGAACATGCCATTTTTATGCAGCGATACAAGTCAATATATGATAAAGGAAATTGAAAAGTCTTAGAATAGATTACCTACTCCCAAACTTATCCTGGAAACTCTCTGTGCACAGACCAGGAAAATTCTTAATGTTGAGAATTTAAGTGCAACAATGTGGCAGAGGCTGTCATGTAAAAAGAAAGACTTGTTCTGCAAGAGAGTAGAACAACCACCAGGGTGTAGAAGAAATAAAGAAGCTGCCATCTGTGAAGGTTCTTTTTCAAAAGGTTAACTAGAAAATCTATATCTATATCTATCTCTATATTTATATATATGTGTACACACATATATACGTGCATTATATGTGTGTATGAATATTCATATATATATAAATTGGTAAAAAACATTTTAAAAACTTTATTGATTTTTTATATCACCAAAATTTTTCCCCAGTATCCTCCTCTATTCACTCAGGAAATATATATTAAAAGTCATGGCGCGGGTGATTGCTTTAAATAGTACTATGTATTTCCTCACAATTATATATGAAGAAGAATTTTAATATTCAACTTTATGAGATTTCGAGTACCAAATTTTTCTCTCTCCCTTCCTCCCCTCCCCTCTTCTGAAAATGGCAGACAGTTTTAATATAGTAAAACAAATGCTATTATGTAAAACACATCTCCATAGTTAGTATGATTGTAGAAGAAGAAGCAGATCAAAAGAAAAAGAACACAAGAAAGAAAAAAAGTAAATGGGGAAAAAATATATAGATCTGTATTCAGAGTCTATCAGTTTTTTTTGTTTTGTTTTGTTTTGTTTTGTTTTTATGTGGATATGGATGGAATTTTCTTTCCTGAATCCTTTGTGTTTGTCTTCAGTGCTTTGCTGAGAAAAGCTGAGTCATTCATAGTTGATCTTTATACGGTGTTGCTGATATGGTGTAAACTTTTTTCCTGGTTCTGTTCATTTTACTTTGTGTTCATTTTTACAAGACTCTTAGGGATTTTGTGAAATCGATCTGCTCATCATTTCTTGTCTCACAATACTTAACCAGTTTTCTAAGATGTTGAGTCTTTTTTCATAACTCATTTGCATCATTCTCATTTCTTTTCCAATATTTCTTATGCTTCTCTTATAATTTTTAAGGTCCTTTTCAAGATCTTCTATGAGTTCTTTCCGAGTTTGAGACCATTTCCACTTTTCCTTTGGGTTTTTGTCCCCACGTGTTTTGACATTGCTGTCCCTTTCTGAGTTTTTCTCTTCCCTCTCACCATAACAAATTTCTATGGTCAGATTATTTTTCTTGTTGTTTTTTGCTCATCAATTCTTTTTTTTTGCTTTTACTCCCTTTTTTTAAAAAATATATTTGCTCTCTGCTCCCCAGGTGGAATGGGTTCTGTCTTAGGCTTCTCGTGCCAGTGACTGCAGGTCATTATGGTGCTGTGCTGATATTGCCCTAAGGCTCCTGGGGGACCTTCATGTCTGATGCTATTTTGAGTGGGTATTGTGTGTGGGGGGTGACCAGCACTGTTGCAATCTGAAGGTTTCTGAGAGCTTATCCGGTGCTGAGCTGGGATCTAGAGTGTCCTGAAGCTAGGTGAGATTTTTATGTGTTTCCCCAGAGCTTCACTGAAGAGTATGGAAGCCTGATCCCTGAAGGATTCCTGTTTGTCCTCACTGTGCTTAAGTGCATGGGGGTCCAGCAGCCAGAAGAAGCCCACCCACACTAGGCTGCTCTAAAGCACACAGACATCTGGCAGCTCAAGTATGTCTGCCTGCCCAGATGACTTTTTGCCCATGCTGAAGTACATGGTAGTTATTAGAGTTGAAGTCTGCTGATTCCCAGGTTAAGCTAAGGCAAACAGGATCCTGGTCTTAGATCTGTCATAGGTTTGCTTAGGTAGGACTTATTGCTAGTTTGCTGGGATTCTTCCTAGAAAGTGTTAACCTTTTACCTAAATGAGGTGAACTTTTTTTTCCAATCCTTCTGGTCTCTCAGGGCACTTCACTAACTCGTATACTGTCGGGACTCCTGCAGAATTTTTTTCTGGGGTTCTATTTTATGACATTTTAGTTGATTGGTGTTGCATATGGGAGAGATACAGCAGTTTACTGCTTACTTTTCCACCTTGACTCCAGGAAGGAAAAATAATAATGTATGAGAGTCCTTGAGGTTATGTGACTTAGTTGTGCTTCGTATCATTCCAACTACAAATCTCTTTTCTACTGCTTTTCACTATTTTATAGTGAAAGATGACATGCCATCTGGTTCCAGGGGCCAAGATGGAGGAGTGATGGGCAATTGCTCTCTCTCTCCACTTTACCTTGGTGAGTTCAGAGAATATCTCCCTGGGAAAAAACGTGGGAGATGGGGAGCAGCACAAGGGGTAAACAGACTCTTAGACCATGAGACTAGAAAGATTGCTAAGGAGGGTTCCCCTTGCTGTGGCCAAAAGGTGACTATTGCAGGATCAGAGCTATCCTAGACAGCCCCAGCTCAACAAACTTGGAAAAGATCCTGAGCCCCAGAGGGGTTAAGCCAGCAACTGACAACACCAGGATCTCAGCACTGCAGGGGAATCGGGAGGACACTAGTGCAGAGGGGATCAACAACCGCTAAGCTTGCCTATGCTCTAGATCAGCAGTGGAGACATCTTTGATCAGACCACCCCTCCCCCACACTTAAAGAGTAAATTGAGGGAAACTCAAAAAGACTTCACCTGGCCTCTGCTTTCCAATACCAGCAAGCTAAGCACCAGTAATCTGCAACATTTTACCTTCCAAGATGAAAGAACCAGAGACCCTAACACAGAGAGATTCAACTCTTAGTCACAAGAACTGTGGGACAGAGCTCCCTGTGCCACAGATGCAGAGATTTACTTTAAAATCCAGGAAAAAGATTATTATCAAGAGTAAGAATCAAAGCACAAATGAAAAGATAATAGAATCTTTCTATGGGGACAAGGAACAAAACACGAATAGCAAAGAGGCCAGCATTGAGACTGTACTCCTATCTGAAACTTCAGAAGGGAATTTAAATTGGTCTGAAACACAAAGAGCCTTCTTGAAAGAGCTCAGGAAGGATTTTAAAAACCAAATTAGAGAAATTGAAGAAAAACTGACCAATGACTTTAAAAATAAGGAAAAAGAAATCACAGAAGAAATTAAAAAGACAGTTGGACAAAGAGAAAAGGAAGTGAAAGAAAACTGGTGAAAATAACTCCTTAAAAGGAACAATTGGACAGATAGAAAAGGAGATGCAAAAGTTAACTGAAGAAAACAATTTGATGAAAAACACAATCGGGCAAGTAGAAGCTAATAAATCTATGAGACATAAAGAATCAATCAAACAGAATCAATAGAATGAAAAGACAGAAGAAAACGTAAAATATCTAATTGGAAAAACAACTGAAAAAATAGATCCAGGAGAGAAAATCTAAGGATTATTTGTTTACTAGAAAGACACAATGACAAGAAGAGCCTGGACAATATCCAAGAAATCATCAAGGAAAGTTGCTCCGAAGTCCTAGACCCAGAGGGCAACATACTCATTGAAAGAATCCACAGATCACCACCTGAAAGATACGCCAAACTAAAAACACCTAGGAACATCGTTGCCAAGTTCCAGAAATATCAAGTGAAGGAGAAAATACTGCAAGCAACCTGAAAAAAAAAAAACAATTCAAATATCGAGGAGCTATAGTCAGGATCACACAGGACCTTGAAGCTTCTATATTAAAAGATTGAAGAAATTGAAATACAATATTCCATAAGGCAAAAGATCTGGGACTACAACCAAGGACTAATTACCCAGCAAAGTTGAGCATAATATTTAAGACAAGGAGATTAGCATTCAGTAAAATAAGGGATTTCCAAACCTTCTTGATGAAAAGGTAAGAATTCAATAGAAAATTTGATCTTCAAACACAGATCTCAAAAGAGGCATAAAAAGGTAAACAGGGGGGAAAACGCCTGTCACACAATACTGGCAAACTGTTTGCATCTCTGTAAGGGAAGATGATAGTTGTTAATCAAAGAGATCATAAAAATAGGAAAAAGCAAAATGTACAAAGACATGTATATGAACTCTTATTGTGGGGGCAAAGACTTTGAAAATAAGGGCATTCCCATAATTTAGGGAATGACTGAACAAGTCACTGAATATGTTGTACATGAATATGTTGGGATACTATTGTTCCATAAGATATGATGAGCAGGCAAACTTAAGAAAAACATGGCAAGACTTACATAAGCTAATGCTAAGCGAAGCGAGCAGAGCCAGGAGAACCTTGCAAACAGTAAGAGCAATGTTGTGTAATGATCAGCTTTGACAGATTTAGATTTGTTTAGAAAAGCAAGGATATAAGACAACTCTAAATGGCTCATGATGGAAAATATTATCTACATCTAGAAAAAGAACTATGTAGTCAAAATCCAGATTGAATAATATTATTTGCTCTCTCTCCATATTTTACTTGTTTCTTCTTTCTTTTGGTTTCTCACTTATACTCTAATTTTTCTTCACAATTTACAATACTAATATGAAAATATGTTTAATATGAATGTTTATGTGGAGCTTATAGCAGTTTGCATGTCATGAAAGGGTCGTGGGAGGGAGAGAAAATATCAAAACCTTATGGAAGTGAATAGCAAAAATAAGACAGAAAGAAAGAGAGAAAGAAGGAAAGAAAGGAAGGAAAGAAGAAAGAAAGAAGTAATGAAGGAAGGATGGAAGGAGGGAAAGAAAGAAAGAGAGAAAGGAAGAAAGAAAGAAAAGATGGAAGGAAGACAGAAAGGCAGAAAGAAATAAAGAAGGAAAAGAATAAAGAAGGAAACAAACAAACATACATACAAAGAAACAAAGAAAGCAGGAAAGAAAGAAAGACAGAAAGGAAGAAAGAAAAGATGGAAGGAAGCAAGGAAGAAAGAAAGGCAGAAAGAAAGAGAGAAAGAAAAAAGGAGTAAAAGGAAGAAACAAAGAAAGAAAGTAAGTAAGAAAGAAAGAAAGGAAAGAAGGAAGGAAGGAAGGAAGGAAGAAGAGACAGAGAGGTAGAATGAAAGAGAGAAAGACTGAAAGAAAGAAAGTAAGAAGGAAGGAAGGAAGGAAGGAAGGAAGGAAGGAAGGAAGGAAGGAAGGAAGGAAGGAAGGAAGGAAGGAAAAGTTAAAAGTAATAACAAAATTTATCTGGAAGATCAAAAGGTCCACAGTATTAAGGTAATTAATGAAAAGTAACACAAAGTAAAGTGTTCTAGCCTTACCGCATCTTAAACTATATAATGAAGCAGCAAAAATCGAAGCTACTTGGTAGTAGCTAAGAATAGTGTGGTGGATCAATGGAATAGCTTAGATACGTGAAACAGAATAGTCAATGACTATAGCAATCTACTGTTTGATAAACCCAGAGTCTTGCATAGATCAACATCTTACATCCTGTACCAAGATAATGTCAAAATGGGTACACGATTTAGATATAAAGACTGATATCATAAGCGTCCTTGAAGAACAAGGGATGGTTTAAATGTCAGATTTATTGAAAATAAAACAATTTATGACCAAAGAAGAAATAGAGAACATTATTAAATGCAAAATGGGTAATTTTGATTACATTAAATTGGAAAGGGTTTGCAAAAACAAAGGCAATGCAACAAATATTAGAAGGAAAACAGAAAGCTAGGGAAAAAAATTTATATCCAGCATCGCTGATAAAGGACTCATTTCTATAATATATAGAGAATCGAAACAAACTTATAAGAATACAAGTCATTCCTTAATTCATAACTGGTCAAATGATATGAACAGGGAGTTTTCACATAAAGAAATTGAAGCTCTCTCTGGTCATATACGGAAAGAGCCATAATTCCCTATTAATTAGAGAAATGCAAATCAAAACAACTCTGAGGTAACACATCACACCTATCCAATTGGCTATTAATATTTTTTTAAAAATAATTGCTTTCTAATTTTCCCATCAATTTTTTTCAAATAGTTTTTGTTAAAAATTCTTTGATCTTTTTGCTTTAGCAAACAAACGATAACTATGGACATTTACTAGCATGTATTGTGTACCTAATCTATTCCATTAGTTCACGATTCTGTTTTTTAGGCAGTATTAGAATGTTATGATGGTCATTGCTTTATAAAAGTTTGAGATTCGGTATCGCTAAGCTGTGTGCCTTCCTTAAGTTTATATTGATTCCTTTGATATTTTTTAAAATTTTTTTTCTTCCAGATAAACGTTGTTATTCTATAGACAGATAAAATTTGTGCTTATGTGTATATGTATGTACACCCACATATCTGTGTATATGTATACATGTGTAGATAGATAGACAGATATACATGTGAGTGTGTGTCTGTATATCTCTGTGTGACTGTGTCTGTGTGTCTATATGATTGGTATGGCACTGAAAAAGTAATTGTCAATTTTAGTATATTGACGGGCTTTCCATGAGCGATTAATATTTTTCAGAATGTTTGTATTCAACTTTATTTGCATGAAAACTTTTGTAATTGTATTCATATCGTCCCTTAGTTCATCTTGACAGGTAGACTTACACATATTTTATAATGTCTGCATTTATTTTAAACTGAATTTATCTTTCTATCTCTTTCTATTTAGTTTTTGTGGTCATATATGGAAATGCTGGTGATTTATACGAGTTCATTTTTTATCCTATAACTTTCCTGAAGTTATTAATTATGTCCACTACTTTTCTACTTGATTCTATGTGATTCTCTGTCTGTCTCTGTCTCTCACATTCTTTCTGTCTCTATATCTATACTTATAGATATATGTAGCGGTTATATACATATACATATATACATACGTGTATATATACATAGATACACGTATATATACACAAGTACATATATATACAAATATGTACATATACATGCATATATGTATGTGTATATGTATAGATATATATGTATTTTTGTGTTTACACCATATATCATCTGCAAAGAATGATAGTTTTATTTTCTCTTTTCCTCTTCTAACTTCTTCAATTAACTTTCCTTCTGTTATTGCTATGGGTAGTATTTCAAGTATAATATTGAATAATAATCGTGAAAATGGACACCCTTTCTTCACTCTTGACAATATTGGGAAGATTTCTAACTTTTACTCATTAAAAATGATACTTATTGATGGTTTTAGATAGATGATATTTATCATTTTACAGAAAGTTCCATTTATTTCTATGCTTTCCATTGTTTCTAATTGTAAAGTGTGGTATTCTGTCAAAAAATTTATGCATCTATTGAGATAAAATATGATTATACTGACTTCATTTTTTGATAAGTTCAATTATGTTGATAGTTTTCTAAATGCCAAAATGACCTTGCATTCCTGATATAAATTCCACCTGGGCATTGAGTATCGTCCTTGTGTTATATTGCTGTAATCTCCTTCCTAGCAATTTCCTTGTACTTTCTGCATCTATATTAATTAGGAAAAATGACCAATAATTTTCTTTCTTTGTTTTTGTTCTTCATGAGAACATGAAGCATGAGCATGAATTGTGTCATAAAAGGTTTCATAGGATTCCCTCTTTATCTATTTCCAAATAGTATATATACTATCAAAACTATTTTTTCCTTAATGTTTGATAAAATTCACTTGTGAAATCCATCTGACATTGATGATCCTTTTTTCCCTAAAGATAATCTTTACTGTCTCCTTTCATTTCGTTTTCTAACATTAGATTAAGCATTCAGTTGTCTCTTCTGTCAAACTGGCCAATTTTGTAAATATTCAAACATTGTACTAAAATTTTTATATTTATCGGAAAATATTGAACAAAAGAACTCCTAATACTGCTTTAATTTTATCTTCATTGATTTTTAATTCACAGTTTAATTTGTTTACTGATTATGTGGTTTTCTTAAGTCAAATTAAGAAGTTGTCTGTATAATTTATTGTTGTTGTATTTTTTAATGAACCCACTTCTTAATTTTATATGTTAATGGCATGGTTTTTTTGCTTAAATTTTGTTAATCTCTCATTTAGTTTTCAGGACTTCAAATTCAGTGTAAATTGTACATTTTTCTTTTATTTTTTAATTCATTTTTTTACTTCCATTTCCAATTTATTTGTCTATTCTTTCTGTATTTTTTGATATAGGCATATCAAGATATAAAATTTCTGTTAAGTACTGTTTTGGAAGCATCACATAAATACTTTTGAGTCTTGTCGCATTGTTGCCGTTACTCTTAATTAAATTATTGATTGTTTTTATGATTAGTTCTCAATCCACTCATTCTTCAGGATATTTTTAGTTTGCAATTAATTTTAATCAATATTTCAATGGAAATTTATTGAATAAACATGTTATAGCACTATGTTTGAAAATAATGCTTTTAATATTTCTGCTTTTGCACAATCATAAAGTGCCATATAGAGCAACAAACATCATGCATTTTCTTTTTTTTAAATGGAATTATTTCATTTTTTTCTAGCGATTGACAATCACTTCCATATATCTTAGATTTTTTTCCACTTCCTCCTCCTTATTCCTCCCTCTCTTCCCACTCCTTTCTTGATCACAGCGTACAATCTTATATAAGTTTGACACATACATTCCTAGTAAATGCATGTTGGGTAGAAGAATTAAAATAAATGGGGGAAACCATAAAACAAAATAAAATATAACAAAATACAAAAGACAATGTTCTGTTTCTGTCCACAACCCAATTCCATCATTCTTTGTCTACATGTGAAAAGTGATTTGCCTCAAGATTCCACTGGACATTTTTTAAGTCCATGCATTTCAATGAAGTACTAAGTCTACCAGAAAAATTCCGAACACACTATAGTTGTTGTTCTGTACAAAGTTATCCTGGTTCTGCTCCTTTCACTCAGCTTCAGTCAATATATGTCTTTCCAGGCTTCTCTGAAGTCTTCGTGTTCATCATTTCTCATAGCACAATTGTATTCCGGTACATTCATACATCACAACTTATTCAGACATTCCCTAACTGATGGACATCCCCTTGATTTCCAGTTGTTGGCCACCAAAAAGAGAGCTGCTATATATATTTTTGCGCATGTGATATCTTGTTCCTTTTCTACAATCTCTTTCGAATAATCCCAGGAATGATATTGCTTGGTCAAACGGTATGCAAACTTGTGTAGCCCTTTGGGTATAGTTCCAATTTCCTCTCCATAATGGCTGGATCTGCTCACAGCTCCACCAACAACGAATTAGTGTTCCGACTCACCCGCATCTTCTCCAACATTTATGATATTCCTCTTTTGCCATGTTACAAATCTGATGCATATGATATAGTACTACAGTTTTGATTTGCACCTCTCTAATCAATAGTGATTTAGAACATTTTTTCATATGATTATAGATAGCTTTAATTTCTTCCTCTGAAAACTCCCTGTTCATATGCTTTGACCATTTATCAATTGGGGAATGTTTTGTATTCTTGTACATTTGACGCAGTTATATACACATTTTAGAAATGAGACCTTTTTCACACACACTAGTGCAAAAGTTATTTCCCAGGTTTCTGTTTCCCTCCTAATCTTGGTTGCACTGTGTCTCTTTGTGCAAAATCTTTTCAATTTAATGTAATCAAAATTATCGATTTTGCACTTCATAATGTTCTCTATCTCTTATTGAGTCATAAGCTTTTCCATTCTCCATAAATCTGACAAATACACAATTCCTTGCTCCCCTAATTTGTTTGCAGTAACAACCTTTATACCTAGATTTTGTATCCATTTGGAATTTATTCTTGTGTGCAGTGTCAGGCATTGGTCTATGCCCTTTTTCTGCCACACTGTTATCCAGTTTTGCCAAGCCTAGAGGCCTGTATTGGGCTACCCGAGTCTTTCTTACCTGTCCAGGTCTTCGGCTGGCCACACCGGATGCACGTATGAGAGAAAGGACGTTCCAGAGTCAAACAGGGGTTGAGCTTTATTACAGGGTTTCGGTTACAAGTGCAGGGGGTCTTCTTTCTTAGGACGAAGAGGGGGAGATTTCCTAAGAAGGCTAAGCTTAAGGGAATGGAAGTAGAAGTACAAGCGGGGGAGAGAGGGGGAGGGGAGAGAGAAAAGAAAAGAAGCGGAGCCCTACTTTTCTCTTTGGCTCCACACGGGCTAAGAGAGCTTTTAGGCTTCCTCAATCCTACTTAATCTTCAGCCACACAGTTTGCATCTCAATACCGTGCTGTTAGGTAACTAGGTGTGCTCCAATCCGGGACGACCTCGAGGGCAGGGAGACTCCACCCATCAGGTATCTCCGGGGGAGAGGCGGAGATACCCGAGCTAGCCGAGCTAGCTCGGTCTGACCTTCTCGAACCCCCGCTGTTCATGGAGGGCCTCGTAAGACTCTAAGATTTAGAAGTCCCACTTTTACCTGCCCGAGACTGTCCACACGGATTTGAGCTTCCAGTCCCAACACAGTTTTCCCAGCAACTTTTGTCAAACAGTTTATTCCCTGGCCAGGCTCACAGCTGAGATTCAGATCTGTTGATCAGTATTCCCAAGGAATTTAGGCAGAGGACAGAGCTGCTACTCATGGCTAAGACGCACATCAGTGACTCAATCCCCCCAGGGGTTTTAGGCTGAGGGCTCCACAAGTGGACGCTGCTGCAACTGACACAGCTGCTGCCATCTCCACTCTTGCAACCACCGCCACTGCTAGGGACCAGGGCTAGGGGAGGAACCTGCTCCCTTTTCACCGTGGTGAAAAAACTTTCTCACTGACCTTTGAAGAGTCCTTTGGAGCTTGTGCGTTGAGGAATCCAAGAACCACCATTGCTGCTGGGGATTCCACCCCTGAGGCCTGCTCAGGTCTTGTTCCTCTACATGCTCTGCTGGCCAAGACTGGGATGTGTTCTTCTCCACTCCCTGTGCCATTGACCTTTCCTGTATGCTTTACAGGTTGACTTGCACTGGAAATCTCTTTCAGTCTGTCGTTCTGTTGCTTCTGCTTCTGTTGCTCTAGAATTTGGTGAGAGTCATTTTTACAGGTATTTCATGGACTGTGGGGAAAGAGCTAGAGTATGTGCATCTTTGTACTTCCATCTTGGCTCTGACCCCTCCTCGAGCCCAACCATGGAGCAAACTCCTCTCCTTTGATTGTGCCAAATTGCAGAACTGAGAACTTTCAGGTACCCAGAGTATGCTCTCCTCTTGACAAAGGATTTAAAAGTCAAGTAACTGGCTGGGAAAATGCCCAAGACAGGGTAAAAAGCACTATAGAAGGTTACTTTCCTGAAGTACAGGTACTACATCCTTTAGGATGAGGAATAGCAATCCATATTGTCAGAGGAAGTCAATGCTTCTACATCCAGTATCTCCAAAATAAATACACAATGCTCTCAGGCCATGAAACAGCTTGAAAAGTGATTCAACAGCTCGCCAAAGGAGAACCAAAAAAAATGCTGAAGAAAATAGCACCTTTAATAATAGGCTAACTCAAATGACAAAAGAGGTCCAAAAAGCCAATGAGGAGAAGAATACTTTAAAAAGCAGAATTGGTCAAAAGGAAAAGGAGGTTCAAAAGCTAAATGAAAAAAATAGTTCTTTAAAAATCAGAACAGAGCAGATGGAAGCTAATGACTTTATGAGAAATCAAAAACTTATAAAACAAAACCAATAGAATGTAAAAATGGAAGATAATGTGAGATATCTCATTGGAAAAACAACTGACCTAGAAAATAGATCCAGGAGAGACAATTTAAAAATTACGGGACTGCCTCAAAGCTATGACCAAAAGAAGAGCCTAGACATCTTCTTTCATGCAATTGTCGAGGAAAACTGCCCTGATATTCTAAAACCAGGTGGCAAAATGAAAGAATCCACAGGGCACCTCCTGAAAGAGATGCCAAAAGAGCAACTCCTAAGAATATTGTAGCCAAATTCCAGAGTTCCCAGGTCAAGGAGAAAATATTGCAAGCAGCTAGAAAGAAATAATTCAAATATTGTGAAAATACAAACAGGATACTAGAAAATCTAGTGGCTTCTACATTAAGGGATTGAAGAGCCTTGAATATGATACTCCAGAAGTAAAAAGAAGTACCCAGCAAAATTGAATATAACATTTCATGGGAAAAAATGGTTATTCAATTAAAAAAAACAATCAATAACTTCATTGAAGAGAACGAAAATAATGAAACAATATACCAAAACGCATGGGATGCAGAGAAAGCAGATATAAGGGTAGGTTTTATGTCTCTGAATTCTTACGTGAATAAAATAGAGAAAGAGGAGATCATTGATCAATAAATTGGGCATACAACTGAAAAAGCTAGAAAGAGAACAAATTAAAAATCCCAATTAAATAACAAATTGTGAATGCTGAAAACCAAAGGATAGATTAATACAATTTGAATTAAGAAAAAAGTGTTAAAGAAATAAGATTAAGAACTCAGTTTATTAAAAAAAAAAAAAGCAATAATATTGGTAAACCTTTCATTAACTTGATATAAAAAAGGAAAGAAGAAAATCACATTACCAGTAGCAAAAATCAAAAGGGTGAGTTCACCATCAGTGAAGAGTAAACTACAGCAAACATTAGGAAGTATTTTGTTACAACTGTATATCAATAAAATTGACGATCTTAGTGACGTGCATGAATATTTAGTAAAACATAAATCTCCCAAATTAACAGAAGAGGAAATAAAATATTTAAATAATCCCATAACTGAAAAAGAAAGTAAATAAGTCTTCAGTGAACTCCCTGCGAAAAAAGTCTCCAGGGCCAGATGGATTTACAAGTGAATTCTATCAAATATTAAAGGAACAACTGATTCCAATACTGTATAGAATATTTGAGAAAATTGTTGAAGTTCTATCAAATTCTCTTTATGATACAAATATCGTAATGATGCCTAAACCTGGAGAAACCAAAGGAGAGAGAGAGAAAATTATAGACAAATTTCCCTAAAGAATATAAATGTAAACATTTTAAATAAAATGTAAGCAACATGATTGCAGCAACTTAACACAAGAATAATACTTTTATTTGTTAGGGTTTAAACCAGGAATTCAAGACTGGTTCAATATTAAGAAAACTTTCAGCATAATTGATTATATCAGCAACAAAACAGACAGAAACACTATGATTATCACAACAGATGCAGAAAACCTTTCAACAAATCATAACACCCATTCATATTAAAAATACTAGAGAAGGCAGAGCTAAGATGACGGAGCTGAAAGACAGACATCCTCTAGCTCTCCTCCCATACCCCATAAAATACCTGTAAAAAATGATTCAAAACAAATTTTAAAGCAGCAGAAGTAACAAAACGACCGAGTGAAAGAGATTTCCAGAACAAGGTAGCCTGGAAGGCAACACTGGTCTATCACACTGGTCTGAGAATAAAGTGCAGTGTAGCCATGGCCACATGGTGTGCCAGAGATAGGACCTGAGTAGGCTTCAGGGCAAAGGATCACTGGCAGCAACTGTGGTTCCAAGATTTCTCAACTCACAAATGCCAAAGAAAGCTTCAAAGGTCAGTGAGGAAACTTTTTCACCTGCATGAGAAGGGAGCAGAGTCCTGCCCTAGCCGCAGACCCAGGAGGCAGCAGAGACCATTTTTGGAGCCCTCAGCCTAAATACCCTGGGATAGTAGAGTGACTGATCTAAATCTCAGCACTGAGTGGCAGTCCTGGGGTGAGGAAGAGTGATGGTGGGTGGAGCTAGTGGAGTCTCTGGAGAGGGAATTCTACTTGCAGTTTGTGGACAGAGAAGTGCTTATGGTTGCTCTTAGACAAGAGCACAGTCCAGGACAGGAATTAATTCCTCTCACTCCACTGTACCACCTTGGAGGAACTGAGAACTTATAAGTCCAAAGAGTATGTCCTCCACTTGACAAAGGATTCAAAAGTCAAGTAACTGGCTGGAAAATACCAAAAACGGGGGGAAAATAAGACTATAGAAAATTACTTTCTTGCTTTTTTTTTTCTTCATTCCTTTCAGATGAAGAAGATCAATGCATAACATCAGAGGAAGACATAGAAGTCAAGGGTTCTGTATGCAAAACCTCCAAAAATATGCAATGGTCTCAGGCCATGAAAGAGCTCAAAAAGGATTTTGAAAATCAAGTAAGAGAGGTGGAGGAAAAATTGGTAAGAGAAATGAGAGTGATGCAAGAAAATCATGAAAAGTCAGTCCAAAGCCTGCTAAAGGTGACTCAAAAATTGCTGAAGAAAATAACACCTTTAAAAATAGACTAACCCAAATGCCAAAAGAGGTCCAAAAAGACAACGAGGAGGAGAATATTTTAAATAGCAGAATTAGTCAACTGGAAAAAGAAGTTCAAAACTTACTGAATAAAATAGTTCTTTAAAAATTAGAATGGAGAAGATGGAAACTAATAACTTTATAAGAAACCAAGAAATTGCAAAACAAAACCAAAAGAACGAAAAAAAAATAGAAGACAGTGTGAAATATCTCATTGGAAAAACAACAGACCTGGAAAATACATCAAGGAGAGACAATTTAAAAAGTATGGGACTACCTGAAAGCCTTGATTAAAAAAAAGAGCCTAGACATCATCTTTCATGACATTATCAAGAAAAACTGCCCTGATATTCTAGAACCAGAGGGTGAAATAGATATTGAAAGAATTTACTGGTCACCTCCTGAAAGAAATCCCAAAAGGAAAACTTCTAGGAATATTGTACCCAAATTATACAGACAGAGGGCACAAGGTAATTAGAATAAGAAGGGATTATATCAAAACAATTAAAATTAAGGAGTGAAAGAGGAATATATTCGGAAGAGAAAGAAAGAAAGAGAATGGGGCAAATTATTTCTCATAAAAAAGGCAAAAAAATCCCTTTATCAATGGAGGTGGAAAGGGGGGGGGAGTTGAGAAAGGAAACGTGAAGCTTACTCTTATCACATTTGGTGTTAAGGAGGGTATAACATACACACTCAATTTCGTGTGAAAATCTATCCAACACTACAGGTAATTCGGGGAGAAGGGAATAAGTGAGGTGTGGGGGGCAATGATGGGAGGGCAAATGGGAGGAGGGAGTAATTAGAAGTAAACACATTTTGGGTGGGACAAAGTCAAATGAGAGAACAGAATAAATGGGGGGGCAGGATAGGGTGGTGGAAAATATGGTTAATTTTTCACAACAAGACTATTATTGAACTCTTTTGGATGACTACACATGTATGACCTGTATTGAATTGTTTCCCTTCTCAGTGGAGAGAGGAGGGATGAAGGGAAAGAAGTTGGAATTCAAAGATTTAGGAATGAATGTTGAGAATTATTTTTGCATGCAACTGGGAAATAAGAAATACAGATAATGGGGTATAGAAATCTATCTTGCCCTACAAGAAAAAAGAGTAGATGTGGAAAAGGGAAGATAAGGGTGTGATAGAAGAGAAGGCAGATTGTGGGAAGGTGCAATCAGAATGCATGAGGTCTTGGGACGGGGTGAGAGGAGAGATGGGGAGAAAATTTGGAACTCAAACTCTCGTGGAAATGAATGTTGAAAACTAAAGTAAATAAATAGATTAAAGTTAAAAAAAAACACTAGACAGTGTAGCAGTAAATGGAGCCTGAATAAAATGATAAATAGCATGTACCTAAAACCACCACCAAGTATTACATATAATGGTGATAAGCTAAAAGCATTTCCAATAACATCACGAGTGAAACAAAGAGGTCCGTTACCACCACTGTTATTCAATATGATACTAGAAACATTAGGTTTAGCCTTAAGAGAAGAAAAAAAATTAGAACAGGCAAAGAATAAACCAAGTTATCACACTTTTCAGATGATATGATGATATAGTTACAGAATCCTAGATACTCAAATATAGAACTGCTTGAAAAAATAAAGAACTTTAGCAAATTTAGAGGAAATAAAATAAACCCACATAAATCACTTGAATTTCTATATATTACTAGCAAAATCCAACAGTCAGAGATAGAAAGAGAAATTTCATTCAAATATATTGAATACATTATGAAATGTTTGAGAGTCTACCTGCCAGAACAAACCAGAAACATATGAACACAATTACAAAATACTTTTCACATGAAAAGAAATCACATGTAAATAACTAGAAAAAAAACATCAGTTGCTTGTGGCTAGGCTGAGTCAATATAAAAAAAATTCAATTCTACCTAAATAAATTTTAATTTTTCAATTCCACACCAATCTAGCAAACAAAAATATTTTTAGGAGGTAGAGGAATATGATAAAATTCGTGAGGAAGAACAAAAATTACAGAATATCAAGGGAATTAATGAGAAGAAATGCTAGGGAAGGTGGCCTATCCATACAAGATCTTAAATTGTATTATAAAGCAGCCACGATCAAAACTACTTGGTACTGGTCAAAAAAATGCAATAACCTATCAGTGGATTAGATTAGATACACAAGAAAGAGTAGACAATGACTGTTTTTTAAACCCATTTACCCCAGCTTCTGGGATGAGGACTCACTATTTGACAAAAAATCCTGGGAAACCTGGAAAATAGTATGGCGGAAAATGGGCATAGACTTACATTGTATACCAAAATAAGGTCCAAATGGGATTTAGTTATAAAGGCTGATACTAGAAACAATCTGGGAGATCAAAGAATAACCTCTTAGATTCATGGAAATGGGGGGGAAACTTATTACCAAATAAGAGGTAGAAAGCATTATGAAATAAAAAATGAATCATTTTCATTGCATTAAATTCAAATGCATTTGCACGCTCAAAGACAATGAAATCAAGATTAGGAGGGAAACAGAAGACAGGGAAAGAATTTTTCCAGCCAATGTCTCTGACAAAGACCTCATTTCTAAAATATATAGAGAAATGAGTCAAATTTACAAGAATACAAGTCATTCCCCAACAGATAAATGTTCAAAAGATATGAATAGTCAGTTTTCAGAGGAAGAAATTAAAGCTGTCTATAGTCATATGAAAAAATGCTGTAATGCACTACTGGCTAAAGAGATGCAAATCAAAACAATTCTGAGGTACCACATCATACCTATCAAAATGGCTAACGTAACAAAACAGAAAGATGATAAAAATTCTAGAAATATGGGGAAAATTGGAACACATTCATAATTGGTGGAGTTGTGAACTGACCCAAATATTCTGGAAATCATTTTGCAACCATTACCAGTGGGGTATAAAAATGCCCATTCCTTTTGACCTAGCACTACCACTTCTAGGACTGTCTTCCAAAGATATGAAAATAGGAAAAGGACTCGTGTATGAAAATATTTATAGCAACTATTTGTGTAGTGGTCATGAAATGGAAATTGAGGGGATGTTCTTCAATTGGTAAATAGCTGAACAAGTTGTGGTATATAAAGGTAATGCAATACTATTGTTCTTTAAGAAATTATGAGCAGGTGAGCTTTAGAAAAACCGGGAGTTGTATGAACTGATGCTGAGTGAAGAGAGCAGAACCAGGAAAATAATGTACACAGTAACAGTCACAATCTGCAATGACTGATTTCCACAGATTTAGCCTTTTTCAGCAATGCAAGGACCTAAAACAATTCCAAAGGCCTCGCAATGGAAAATGCCTTCCATATCCAGAGAAAGAAATATGTAGTCTGAATGTAGATGAAAGCACAATATTTGCTCTATCTTTTTTTGCTGTCGTTTTGTTTTGTTCTTTTCTTTCTCATGGTTCTGCGCATTTGGTCTAATTCTTCTGAACAACATGACTAATGTGAAAATATATTTAACAATATTGTATATACAGAGTCTACATCAGATTCCTCACCATCTTATGGGGTGGGGAGGGGAGGGAGGTAGAGAAAATCCAAAATTTATGGAAATGAATATTGAAAACTATAGATAAATTAATTTTAAAAAATAAAAAATAAACAGCAAAACAATTATTGCATTTATATGCATTAGGGGAATTAGTCAATGACTTTCTTTCCCTTTTTTGGCTCTTCCTGGTTTAGGTGGCAGCACTATATTTACATCATAAAACGACCGACTTATTCCTTGGGATTTTCATTTAAAGACCTCTTTTTCCAGGTCATCTGTGATTCTTTCAATGTATGTTGTAGTCTCTGATTCTGGTTTATCAAGAGAGTTTTCTTTGATTATTACTGGAAGTTTGGAGTCTAGGGTTTTTGTTTGTTGATTTGTCTTGTTTTTCCTTTCAAGTAGTTCAATAATCTACTTTTCAGGTTAGTTGTTTTTCCAATGTGATATTTTACCTTTTTCTATTTTTTGATTCTTTTGATTTTGATTGATTCCTGATATCTCATGGATTAATCAGCTTCCATTCATCTATTTCTAATTCTTAAGAAGTTAGTTTCCTCAATCAGATTTTTAACCTCCTTTTCCCTTTGGCCAATTCTACTTTATAAGAAGTTGTTGTCTTCTAAAGTTTTCTGTGCGTCTCTCTCTCTCTCTGTCTCTCTGTCCCTGTCTCTGTCTCTGTCTCTGTCTCTGTCTCTGTCTCTCTCTCTCTCTCTCTCTCTCTCTCTCTCTCTCTCTCTCTCTCTCTCTCTCTCTCTCTCTCTCTCTCTCTTTCTCTGGTTTTGCTTCCGTTATCAAACTGTTGACTCTTTGCTCATATTTTTTTCATATATTCTTTTTTCTTTTCTCAGTTTTTATTCTGTCTCTCTGATTTGATATATAAATTCTTTATGAGCTCTTTCAGGAATTCTTCATGTACCCAACATCAATTTTAATTTTTCTTTGAGACTTTGAATATTGGCATTTTAAAATTGTTGTCCTCTTTTGAGTTAATGTTTAGATCATCTCAGTCATAATAATAACTTTCTATGTTTAAATTCTTTTAAAACTTTTTTTTATTATTTTTTTCTGGCTTATTCCATTATTTTCAAAGTCCAGCTTTGCTTCTAAAGGTGAAGAGATACTTTCAAAAGCTTCCTGTGCCAAGTATTGCACTAGTCTGATATTGCACAAATTCCACAGAAGCCGTGGCTGCTTGCCTAGGAGTATGCACCATCTTACAGGGCATAGTCACCCTCCTGGTGCTGTGCTGTGACACAGGGGGTGGGGCTCACTGAGGAGGGAGACCCGGATCTGTGAGGATCTGGCAGCTCATCTGCTGCTGGCCTATGTAGGGGGACTGTCTGGTACTGTATTGGAGCCACAGGGGATCTAGTCTTACTTGAGGGGTTGGCCATTTGACTGTCACTGTGCTGTGGTTGTAGAGGGGATTGGAGGGGCTTTTGCTACTCACCTGTAGCTTCACTGTAGCTCATGATGGGGCTTGGTGCTCCACTGGTGCTGGTTGGACCTGGATGTTAGCCTGGTGCTAAGCTAGAACCTTTTGTGGGCAAGATTGTGGGGACAGGATGAGGTCTGGCCACTAGGTTGGTGTTGTGCCAGGGTCCAAGAGGGGCACTGGGAGCCCAGACCAGGAAGAGGGTAACCTCTACTTCGCTTATATTCCAGGACTATGGAGCTTTATTCACTGGCAGGTAATGAAGAGCAGGGCCTGCTATTGGCTTGCTGAGTGAGGACCTGCTGCCAGTTCAGTGCCTGTCTTTGATTGTGTTCCCCTTTTAGCTGAGTGCTACATACATTTCCTGCAAGTCATCCAAGTACTCTTGGACTCGAAAATTGTTTCATCTTTTTGTTGTTTCTTCCTTTCCAGATGTAATTTTGAGACACTACTTTGTAGTTTTTGGAGGTGAATTTGGGAGATTTCAGTTGATTTCATACTTATTTCCAATCTTACCTTCTAGAAGTGAACCTTCATTAAAGAATTTTGTTTAATTCATTGAATTCTTGTACTTCCTTTTCCATTTAACCAATTCTGCTTTTTAAAGCATTCTCTTCATGGATTTTTGTGCTGCTTCTTTTTTCATCATTTCATTTTTTTTTTAATGTGTGAATTTCTTCGGTATTTTTGTGCCCCTTTTACCAAGCTTTTAGCATCTCTCTCATTTATTTTCTCAATTCTTCTTCTTCTTCTTCTTCTTCTTCTTCTTCTTCTTCTTCTTCTTCTTCTTTTATTTGACTTTTAAAATTCTTTTTTGGCTTTTTCCAGAATTTTTTGTGGGCTTGTACCCAATTCATACTTTTCTCTGAAACTTTGTAGCTCTTTTGACATTATCATCTTTTGATTTTTTGTGTTGATCTTCCCTGTCATTATTGTGACTCTTTATGGTCAGGTTCTTTTTTATTTGTTAGTTTGTTCTTTTTTCCAGCCTTTTCCTTTATTTTTATCTTGATTTTAAAGTTGAGTTTTGTTTTCAGTTTAGAAAGCGCACTATCCCAAGCTTTATGTTTTTCATGCTGCTGTTTTTATAGTTAGTTTTGGGAGTTTTCTTGTTTTCAGTGCTTCTAAGGTTGTGTGATCTACAAATAGTTATGTTCTTTTCTCTCCTGGACTGTACTCTCATTTTTTTTCTTCAAAAAAGAACTCCCCACCCCCATAGCCATCAATTCTAGCACCTTTCTTGGGTCTGGAAATATGACAAGGTCCCATGCTCTCCTGTGTCCACAATGCTATTGCTCCCTTTGGCCCTGGGAACCAGAGTTTCTCTTCTCTTGCAGCCACAGGCGTTAGTCGTTCTCTTTACCCTGGCACTGCAACTCAGGACTATAGATGGGTGATTCAGCACATTCCTGAACTAAGTGCTAAAAAGGTTCCCATGTAATCTTTTATTTTTCTTACCATTTGTCCGACTTCTTCACTCTATGTGGGCTAAAAATTCTATCAGGTTTTTGTCTCTAATGCATCTGCCTTCAAGACCTACTTATTTGCTCCTCGGCTAGACCTGTTCTGTGTTTCTTGCCAATAATACTTCAGTGAGACAGATCTATATTATATTGGCCTGGTAAATTGTTTCACCTTGCCCTTTTATTGATTCTGCCACTCCAGACTTCAGTTTCAGGCATTATTTTAAAGTTATTTGTTTGGGAATTTCAGGTGAGTTCTTTCTCCTATTCTGCCATCTTGCCTCCTGTTTATGAAAAAATAGATACTCATTGCGCTATTTTTAGCATCACAGTTTCACAGTATTACATTTTCATTCTAAAACCTGGAAGAAAAAACTCTACTATCATACCAACTCTTGGCTACCTCCTCAAACTACATTGATAATAGCAGGATTTGTCCAAAAATGTGGCTGCTTACTCTGGTTCTACCAATAACTCTGTGGGTGTGAACTCCTAACATTAAAGTTCATAAGCCTTCAACACTGTGATTATTATCAATAATTATCCAGTGGACAGAATTAACTCTTAGCAAAGATATTTACTAATCTGTTACGGTAGAAACATTTCCACAATAAATATGGTTCACAGTCTACCACATATACACATAACAGCTGTGAAACAAGTGGACTCAAACCTAAAGTATAATAGTCATAAAGAACATTTCTAGAACACAAAGGTTTCTATTTCATGGCTACTGGTACTGCAGAATCTGAATTCTTTTTCTTGAGTGCTCTCCCAGATACCCTTGCATTCATCACCTCTGCTGAATGTGTTTCTGACCTAGAATTACAGGATCTCTATGCAATTTAATTCAATTTCTAGAGCTAGCTCTAGTCAGCTCTCTTTTCTGTTCCTACATGTACTGGTCCTCAAAGTTGCTTCCTCTATCAAGTGAATTCCATTTGGCTTCTATCTGTAGCAATTCACCTCCTAAAATTGAAAGTCATATTCTCTCAAATTAATTAATTCTGCAACTTCCAGGTGAAAGTTTCTGAGCATTCCACTGTTAAAAGTCACCATGGATTGTGGGAGAAGGAAAAGAAAAAGAACCCGATGCAAAAGTTTTCTCTACAAAATGCTCCTCGGTCTCCACTTCCTTAAACTAGGGAGCATTTCTTAGGTTAGCCTAAATATTTAAATCTTTTGAAAATATTATCTAATTTTATGGTAACTCAAAAATGTCACTTTCTAATTTCCCTTGCAGAGACTTTTACAGAAATGACCAGACATTAGCATTTTAACATCTCACTACCCCTATTATTACATGACATTAAATGTAGGAGGATGTAGAGGAAATTCAGGTCCCCAATTACACTATTCTTTGAAAATCTCACCTATTTAAAAAGAATATAATTTAACAAATTTTATTTAACAAATTAATTTTCTTTCACAAATTTTATTTCCAATAAAAGAAATAAAACTTCAGGGTTTTAGCTATTATTGCTAAATAAAACAAGCAATCAATATTTTTGTATTCAAATTTTTATTCCTTAAAATTCACAAAATGACAGGAAAATTAAGTACATAAAACTGAAATTTCATATTCATTTCCCCCATTTAGACCAATGTATGTTATGGATAAATGTCAAAACACCCTGTAAAAGAAGAGAAAGTGAACATATTAATTGTCCTGTATGCTTCAGACCTTCCCCACATGGTCCTTCATCAGTGGTATTCACAGAGGATGAAAGCACTTCACCTCAAGTAGGAAGGAAGTAATAAGCTTTGGTCAATTGGACAACAATAATCACTGCACTTTGAACAGCTGGTAGTGAATAACTATCAACCTCTTTGAGGATGGTCATGTGCAAATGGAAGATTGCCAAATGATCTGTGTATTTCTAAAGATTATTATCTGTGATGTATTTTAATAATATTTTTCAGGATGATATAGTTAGGGTGCTGCTAGATAGCATTGAAGTCCTAGAAAACCACAAATTCTTAAGCAATTAAATATGTTTTAAAATGAATATAAATGAATTATAATAGGCAACACACTCCAAGACCTTTATTTTGATCAAATAAATTATTTGTGTCATTGGTCTTTGGTAGTTTCCTTGTTTTAGATTAAGGCTCAAATGTGGGACTGCTGAGGTTAATTCTCTAAGTGTTATAGTTCTGAGCATGTGCAAATTAGGTCTTTGTACATTAATTTCAATATCAATGCAAACTATTTCTAAGGAATTTAATTTATGGTGTGAACACTCAAAGCATGGAATATCATGTTAAACAACACCTGACTCTTAACATCTTACATCGGAGCTTGACGTCTAATGAATCGAGATGTACATTTGGTATTTTGCTGATGGGGGTAGAATGCGTATTGGAGAGGTATCTTTTTGTGTACACACACACGCAAACACACACACACACACACACACTTTTTTTTTTTCCATTGAGGGTGAGCAGAGACATTGGGTTAAGGACAAAGCTTGTAATTTTATTTATTCATGTGAGTGGGACTAGTTTTTCAATAATGAAATTTTTTAAGGAAAGCGTTCTTGTATTTATTTTGTTTTTGGTATTTTTAAGATCAAAATGAATATGTTTAAAGTTTTACTGGTTCTTTATTGCCCACAAATTTATTAAAGGCACCCTCATTCTTAAAAGAAACAAACAAAAAAAAAGCCATTATATTAACATATCTTCCCTCAACATGTCCCTAATTCTATATATCTCTTTTGCCTTGCAAGTAAACCCTTAAAGAGGGCTTCCTATACTCGTTGCCTCTCCTTTTATCCTCTGTCACTGAATTCTCTCTTTTAATAAATGAAAGAAAAGTTGATAAGTTTGGATTTTATTGTTGAGTTAGAGAAGAGGAAATAAATTTTAATGACCTCATAAACCACTTCTTAGGCCTGCCAAAGTTATAAGTTTTGTTGACTGATAAAATGACATGGTTATTACAGTGAGAGATCAAAGTCTAGATCTAGTTGCCTAGAAATATTGTGTTGTCTTCCTAGAAATGGACAATAAAAAGTGTTAAACAGATTACTTTGGAAGAGTTTTAATCCCCAATATGGTTTAAAACACTAATGATCCTGTATAGTATTAACATTCTGTTAAAAGGTGGCATTTTTCTTTCAAACAATTGAAACTCATCCAAATTATTCCTTCATCTCTTAAATATCCCCTTGCTATACTGGAAAACTGATATAATTATTCCCATATCTATTCTTATTTTATAGAATGAGAAACTGATGTGGAAAACTGACTAAATATAAAAGAGATAATGTGGTCCCAAGCCAATTTTTTTTCACTAGATTATGCTGCCTTCTGATTATATATATATATATATATATATATATATATATATATATATATATATATATATATATATATATATATATGTGTGTGTATGTATGTATGTATGTATGTATATATGTATATCTGCAATACCACATTATTTCGTATCCTGCATTATTTAATAAGTGTAGGCAAATTTTTAACATAAAGTGGGAGCTTGTAGGGCCCATAGATTTCATCTAGTATCTGTCAAACCAGGGACCCTCAGAAGTCCTAGTGATTTCAAGTGGTCTATGACGTCAAACCTATTTTCATATTGATACGAAAATATTTTCATTTCTAATTCAATAGATATCAGCAGATATAAGCAATATTAGCAAAAGCCCTTTGAGTTCCTCAGTAATTATTAAGAATTTAATTTTTTTTTGAGAAAAAAAAAGTAGAGACCAATTGATGTAGTACAACTCTCTCATTTTTGGAACAAAGTGGTGTGATATTAGAGTATGAGAATAATTCTCTGAAATTATAAATTTAACTGAGAACCATAATATAATGAATAAATGTTAGAATGTACAACCTCCAAATGAAGCATTTAAAGAAAATCTTACAGTAAAAGGGAAATCTGGATTTTGATTTTTAAAGGATACTCATTTCTGTTTCTATTTAGATTATAAATATAGCATCTCAGTTTTATTGTGAAAGCTCTAGAAATGGCATAGTAAAATTTAACCTTTTGATTCTGAATATAAGCAGAATTATAGTACTTCAGGAAACATTCAAATATTTTACGCATACATTATCTTGAATATACTTATTCATTTATGTGTTATTTTACTACTAAACATAGAAGAAATGAAGGATACTATCAGTATCTGCTTACAGACACAGAGAGCAAAGCACGAAATTTTAAGTTGCGATTTGTCTGATGCTTTAAGATTAAAGAGATATGCATATGAAGGATTCCTCAAATCGCTCAACTTTTAGGCAAATAATTTTAAAATAAAGGATCTAAAAATTATGAAAGCAACATGATAAAGGGCCCCAAAGAGAGACTTGTTTGCTGCTTTTTATCTGTGGTTTCCTGTCTTATGCAGGGAATGAGTTCAAACAGCTGATACCTAGTGAATAATGGGTAACTAGAATTTAAATCGTATTTTTGAGAAAACAGGCATTTCTGGCTCTGGTAACTGAAAAACAAAATATAACATCTGCTACTCCTCTTCTTCCACTTTCAGTCACTACTGTTGCTAATGTAATGCTGGAGGGGGAGGGCATGGACAACCTTCTTGGGGAAATTATATATTGACAAATTTCACAATTTCATTGAAAATCACGTTTCTTTATAACTGCAAATTTATCCTGCTTTGGAAGACTATTAACATACTATTCACCTGAATAGTTACTTCCTGTCTCCTTACTTTGTACAATAGATTGATTTTGTCATCAAATATGAATTTGAAATTTTCTCATCCATTTTTAAGAAGTTTTATAGTGAAGAATTATGTTTTTTTTCTCATCTCCTTCTCCTCTGTCAGATGTTTCAATGAAAGCCATAAAAATTTCTTAAATTTAAATACATCTATTTACAATGAACAAGGGTTTTTCTGTCTCAAAATATGTATGTGTATGTATGTGTGTGTGTATATATATATATACACACACACATACATACACATGCATCTATGTACAAATAAGTATATTAAGAACTTATGTATGTGTCTGCGTATACGTGTATGTATATACATACACACATACACATCTGTTTATATGAATTAAGGAAACTTTCAAGATCAAGTGAAGAATGGAAATAACTTTCAAGAAAGACATTTGTGATTCTCACATTATTAAAATAATAGTTTCATCAGGGGTACTTTGGTGATAATAAATCAATGGACTTTGACAAAGAGAAGTTTTCAACATGGAAATCATTCCTCATTGTTCATAGTCTTCCCTCTTCTCTTTTGAACTTTCACAAAGTGTGAAACTTTACACTTGGGACTTTCACTGCAGTTACATCATTGAATTCACTTCTTGTTTTACAAACTTCAGTATAATAGGTGTTTAATGAATGAATGCACAAGCAAGAAGCATTTATTAAATACTTAAAGTGTGTCAAGTACAGTGCTAAGGCGACCTATAAATTCCAAGGAAAATGATTTGTACCTTCAAAGTAGATTGTAAGAGAGTGAGAAAAAGATAAAGAGGGGGTCACTATGGAGGTGTGTTTTGGTGTGGAAAATCTTTGGGGTTTTGAATGAAGTCAAAGAATGTACATTCTTTCAAGTAGTAATGACCATATTGATTTGATTATAGTTTCTTGAGGAAGAGATAGAAAATGTTGAGGAAAGAGGAGAAAGTGAGGCACTTAGTAAGAATATACACTGGTGGAAAGTGAAGCATAAGTAGAGCTAATTAGATATACTGTGCCGTTTAATCAGATTAGTTTCTGGTCAGGTACTTATTAAACAGGATGTAAGGTCCGAATCTAGGAGTTCCAAAGTCAGATGGATTCAATCTCCCAGTACATAGACTTAGGTGTAAGAGTCCAGAAGTTATTGGGCTGGAGTGGAAGGCTAGCACATGGTTGATGTCTGCTAGTTACAATGTCATGGAGCACTATATTAGACAAATAACTTAAAGAAATAAAAGATGAAATAATAATTAAACTCAAGGAGTTTACATTGGAGGTAAGGAACAATGTAAATTAACTTATTGGAGGTTATGAAACAAGAAAGCTAAGTACAGTAAAAATTTTTGTTAATTGTAGCATATGGAATAATACCGATATCACCACCCTCTAATCACCGTCAATTATAAGAACCCTCTAATAAGTATTTCAGTAATTTTACCGTGTTTAAATATCAGCCTATTATTCAACTTCAGAAATATTTTGGTGCTTTTTAAAAGCATTGTCAAAGAAATTTAGCTTTTCAAAGACTTTTCACCTTGAAAATTATTTAAACCTTTTCTATATCTACATGAAGAGGTCCACATTTTTTGAAGTAAAGGGCACTTGGTTTGAAATTTTAGCTAATGAAGAGAATATTACAGTTTATTGATTGATTCATCCACAGCAAGCTGAGCAGAAAAGGTTATTGTACTACATTTAAAGTACAGTTTAAAGATTCCTTTGTGCATTTTGACAATATAAAAAGCATAATATAATTTAATATGTACATTATAGCATTGCCCGAATTTAGGTTCCAGTGGCAAGGGAAAGTGGAAGTAGCCCCGTATGCATGTATGTATGCACGCATGTATGTATGTTTGCAGTTTGTTTATCTTTAAAAGTCCTACCTAAGAAATATTCAATTTTTTTCATAACTACAGGAATATATCTAAAAGAGTAAGTTGTAGTTCTTGACATTTTGTGTGCTTGATCCTCTAGAACTTTAGATGTCTATTAACCAATTAGAATCTCATAAGAATAATTCTGTTGAATATATTTGACATATCACATTCTAAGAATCAAATAAAAAATTTTGAGTAAGCAAACTATGTAGATTGAGGTGGAAAATTGTCAGAAGAATAAAATTCTTTTCAAAGTAAAGTTTTGCAAAACAAAACAACGAGTTTGATAAGAAAATTGCATATTGCTACAGCTTAGAATGAAGTTCTTTAACAACTAAACATTAGCACATTCATCAAAATACTGCAAATGTTTTGAACATTTTTATGTTAGTTACTTGAAATGTAAATGGGAATTTTCTGACAAAAATCATTTTAATAACCTAAGGGTTTATGATTAGTCTCTTTTTACATAGATAAGCAATCAGTGGAGGACAGTGACAGTATGGTGTATTCATAGAAACAAAAAAATTCATCTGTACAATCATTAGAATTTACATGGATGGTGTTTCAGATGGTACATGTGAACTGAGAAGGCTAGCTTTGTAGCAGATGGCACTATGACCACAGATAAAGCAAATGGATAATCATTATAATATTGTAGCATGCCAGGAATAAATGCTGCATTTTTCATGAAAGAGGTGGAATCATCAGTAAGTTAAATATCTGGAGATGGACATGATATTTTTCCAAGAAACATTCTTGTGGAAGAGATGAAATACTGAAGTAGGTTCTTAGAGGTCTCATTCCTTTAATTTCACTTCCCTCAAGAAAACAGTATTAATTCAGTACAATAATCTTTTATGTCATTGATGTAATAGTAAATAACTTCAAAGATTTATCATTACTTACTATAGTTCTATAGAATGGAATGACCCCTACAACCAGTCATTAAAATTTTTAATACAAAATAATACTTGTCAAATAATGAAATCATCTTAAAGAGATTTCCCACATAAATGAATTGATTAAGAAACATGAGAAAGATGCTCAAATTCTTCTATCTCTAGGAAGCTAGTCAGTAAAGATGCTCTAATTCTTACACAGAAAAACAGCTTACATATACACATCATTTCTAAAGATCTAGCACAAAGACTCCATCTTTGTTAAGATCTCTTGTTGCTACCAATTCCAGGATTATAAAAACTATCACCCTTAAAATTCCTTTAGCTTTTTCCTGAGTATTTCTTTTTTCTTCTGTCTGCCATTTCATTGAAGAGAAATTTGAAGACAGAATTTCTCGTTTCTTTTATTGGTCAGTTAATTATTTAGAGAATCAACACTCTATTATTAAGGCTTTGTGGCTTTATCCCTTTCCTACCAGACCTGTTTTGATTTGACTACCAGTTTTATTTTCCATTTCATATGTATGACCTGGAATAAATCATTTAATGTCTCTAACATTCCATTTATGCATCTATTAAGTGGAAATTTTGTATTGAGTAATTCACATGTTTATCAGGAAAAGAAAATGAAGAGATTAATAGAAAATGTTATGTTAACATAAAGTATGAAATAAGTTACCATGATTATCGTCTTTGAAATTTCTGTTCTCTCTTTCCTAACTTCAGTAGTTATTATTTAATTTCCTTTTTGTTTATCCCTTTCCTTCTTTAAAGACAATCCTAGTTCTGAGTCCTTCTCACAAAGTAATATAAAATATTAATGTTATAGAATAATGGCAAAAATACTGGTATGAGGATCAGGATTCCTTTGTTGTAGTCCTAGTAGAGTGTCTAATCAGCCATATAATTTGGGGCATGTCATTTTACTTCCTGAAGCCTAAAAAAGGAAAGAAATTAATTACATGATCTCCAAGGCATGGTCCATGACTAAAATGTTACTATCTATGATAGCTTCTTTATATCAATCCTTTCAATGCTGTAAGGCAGGGCTAAAACTCACTTCAAGAAGATATTTCTCATTGATGGAGATTGTTCAAGGTTCTTTACTTGCATTGGGCGGGGGGATCAAGTCTAGGGGAATAGACATGGTGTTCTTCTGGATTCTTGTTTCTAGAATAGAAATATAGTTCCATAATCTCTCCAGGAAGAAGTCACTAAAGAGAAAGAAAGATTCTGTCTGACATATCTAACATTTATAGGGGTCAGGATCTCAATGTTAGAGTCCCCATTCCTAGCTTACCATATTAGAGACTTCAGGATATGAATTCGTCTCAGACAATGTAGCAGCTAACAAGGGGGTTTTCGAAATCAAGTAAGATATAGTAGAAAAATTGGAATGAGAAATGAGAGTGATAAAAGAAAGTCACAAAAAAAAGAATCAACAGCTTGGCAAAGGAGACACACAGAGAAAAAGAAACTGAAGAAAATAGCTTAAAATAGACTAGGTAAAATGGTGAAAGAAGCATAAAAAATTGACTGGAGGAATATCTATTTAAACAGTAGAATTGAACATATGGAAACAGAAATACAAAAACACAGTAAAAAAAATTCTTAAAAAATTAGAATAGAGCAAATGAAAGTTAATGGTCTTATGAGAAATAAAGAATTAAATAAAACCAAAATGAATGAAAAATAGAAGACAATGGGTAATATCTCATTGGAAAAACAACTACCATAGAAAAAAAGACCAAAGAAAGATGATTTACAAATATTGGACTACCTGAAAGTCACAATCATAAAAAGAGCTTAGACATGACCTTTCACGAAATTAGCATGAAAAAATTAATTGATATTCCAAAACCAGAGGATAAGGTAGAAATTGAAGGAATTCACCAGCAACCTGCTGAAAGAGATCCAGATATGAAACCTCCCAGGAATATTATAGCTAAATCCAAGAGCTCCCAAATCAAGAAAATCATAAGCAAGCAGAAAAATAAATCAAGTATCATGGATTCACAATCAGGTAACACACGATTTAACTGTTTCTATTTAAAGGCTCAGAGAGTTCTTAATATGATATTCTGGAGGGCAAAGGAACTAAAATTGGAACACAGTATCACCTACTCAGCAAAACTCAATATAATCCTTCAGGAGAAAAAAGTGGACATTCAATGAAATAGAGAATTTCCAAGCATAGTTGATGAAAAAGCCAGAGCTGAATCATAGCACTAAATGAACAAAACTATAAAATATTTTTCAACAAATAAAGTCAGATCCTAACAACTGGGGAAAAAAAACATCATTTGCACTTAGGTAAGCTAAGTTAATAAAATAAAAATGATAATTCTTCCTGAATTAATTCACTTACTCAATGCCATACCAATTAAACTACCAAAACTTATTTTATAGTGCTAGAAAACAATGCATCAAAATCCATAATGGAAAAACAAAAGGTGAAGAATATAAAGAGAATTAATGAAAAGAAATTGAAGGGAAAGTGGTCTAGACATACCACATCTATAACTGTATTTTAAAACAGCAATTAGCAAAATCATTTGGTATTAACTAAAACTAGAATGGTGGATCAGTGAGGTAGGTTAGGTACTAAAGACACAGTAGGCAATGACAATAATAATCTCATATGAGATAAAAGACTCCAGCTTCTGAAATAGAACTCATTCTTTGACAAAAAATGCTAAGAAAACTGGAAAATGGTATGGCAAAAACTAAGCACACACCAAATTTTACACCCTATTCCATGATAAATTCAAAATGAGTATGTGATTTAAACATAAAGTGTGATACCATGATTTAGAAGAGCAAGAATAGTTTACCTGACAGATCTATGGAGAATGAAAGATTTATGACAAAACAAGAGATAGAGCACATAGATACAAAATGGATTATTTTTCATTATATTAAATTTAAAAGATATTTTACAAACAAAATCAATGCTACCAAGATTAGAAGGGAAGCAAAAAGCTGGAAAATAACTCATATCCAATGTTTCTGATAAAGGCCTCATTTCTAAAATATATAGAGAACTGAGTCAAATTTATAAGAATACAAGACATTTCCTACTTGTTAAATGTTCAAAGATTATGAACAAGCTGTTTTCAGAAGAAGAAATGAAACCTATCTAAAGTCAAATGAAGAAATGCTCTAAGGCACTATTCATTAGAGAAATAGACATTAAAACCTCTCTGAGGTGCCACATCACTCCTATCAGATTGGTTAACATAAAAAAGGAAAATGTTGGAGAAGATGTGGAAAAATTGAGAAGACTGCAGCATTGTTGGCAGAATTGTGGACTAAGCCAACCATTCTGGAGAGCAGTTTAGAACTATGCCCAATGGACTATATAACTACACTTTATTCTATCAATAGTACTACTTGTTCTGTATTCCCAAAGAGATTATGTGAAGGGGAAAGGGTTGACATGTACAAAAATATTTATAGCAGCTCTTTTTTTGTGTGATGACAAATAATTGGAAATTGGGGGGATGCCCATCAGTTGGGGAATGGCTGAATGAATTGTGGTAAATGAATGTAATGGAATTCTGCTGTTCTATAAGAAATGATGAGCATGTGAATTTCAGAAAAATCTTGAAAACTGTACATGAACTGATGCAAAGTGAAGTGAGCAGAATAGGGAGAACACTGTATACAGTAACAGCAAATTTGCTCCAGAATTGACATTGAAAGATTTAACTATTTTCAGCAATGAAATGAGCTAAGACAATTACGAAGGACTCATGATGGAAAATGCTATCCACATACGGAGAGAGAAGTATGAAGTCTGAATCCAGCATTCTGTTCTCTCTCTCTCTCTCTCTCTCTCTCTCTCTCTCTCTCTCTCTCTCTCTCTCTCTCTTGCTTTCTCTTTCCCCATTATTTTTACCTTTTGTCCTGATTATTCTTTGACAACATGACTAATGTGGAACTATATTTAATGTGATTATACATCTATAGCCTATATTAGATTCAATGCTGCCTTGGGGAAGGGAGGGGAGAGGGAGAGGGGAAAATTGAAACTCAAAATCTTATAAAAGAAAATGTTGAAAACTCAAAATATATAGAAATAAAAATTATAAAATAATTTTAAAATTAAAAAAGAAAAGGCAAGCGCTGAATAGAAAATTTGAGTTTCAAAAACAAGACCCATGAGAAGTATAAAGTAGTAAACAGGAAAGGAAAAACATAAGGGACTTAATAAGGGTTAATTATTTGCATTCTTACATAGGAAGATGATAATTGTAACACAAAAATTTTCTCATTATTATAGCAATTAAAAGGAGTATATTATATAGATAGATATAAATATAGATATATAGAGATGTAAATATATATATACCTACATATCTATATAAACATATAGATACAGATACAGAGGGCACAGGAGTGAGTTGAATATGAAGGTATCTTATTTAAAAATTAAACTAATGAATGATAAAAGAATTCATTAGCAGAAAGGGAAAAGTAGACATAGAATTCATAAATTACCTCACAGAAAAGAAGCAAGAAAAGAGATTTGACTGCAGAGGGGAAGATAGGAGCAGTTTAGAAAGATTGAGTGAAATTTGCTCTCATCAAAATTGGCTCAAAGATGGTATAATATACATACCCAATTGGGTATAGAAAACCGTCTTACCATACAAGAAAGCAGGAGAGGTAGGACATAAGAGAGCAGAAGAGTTGATACAAGTGAGGGCAGAATTGGAGAGGGAGTAGTCAGAAGCAAAACACTTTTAAGGGTGTAGTCAGAATGGTTATAGAATAAATGCGGATGGGGAACTAGGCTGCAAGGAAATAAAGTTAATAATACTAATTGAAAAAAAATATTGGAGCAAGTATTTGTAAGGCAAACTGTAAGGTTAATGGAGGGGGAGTAAAGCCTTCCTTGCCCACTGATAGGCCTCAGACACCTTTTGTTAATTTTTAATGAGGCACAGGGTCATGAGGGTCATGCCCTGCAGCCCTCAAAGGAGCATATATACTCTTAGGTGAGATTATGCTTTGGGATTTATTTTGTGGAATAAGATTCATGTGCCAGATAAGATTCTGAGCAGCCATTTTAAGAAGTCTCCTGGATTTAAAAAGCCAGATATCCGTGCTTTTCTCTCTGGTATGATGTGTGTATTCTTTATAGTCATACAGTAGGAAGCCCTTTCTGTTGGTCTTTCTGTTTGTAATTTCTGTTTGCAGTTTCTCTGAAGTTCAGGCTATTGATTTTCTCCACTGAACCAAGTGAATGAAATACGTGTTTGATTAAAGTAGAATGTTGACTTCCAAGAAACTTTACAGCAGGCCCTCCTGTGCATGCCATAGTCCTTACCATTACAGTAACTCTGATAAAACTCAAACACATGAGGATTGAGTCATTTTTTTAAAAATAAAAGTCATTCACCAAGTAATGACTGATCAAGATATGAACAGTTTTCAGATGAAACAATCAAAGCTGTATGTTGCTGTAAAAAAGTTCTAACTCAATATTGCTTGGAGAAAGGCAAATTAAAGCAATTCTGAGGTACAACCTCATAGCTGGCTAATAGAACAGAAAAGGAAAATAACCAAAGGTAGAGGGAATATGGGAAAAATGAAATATTAATTCACTCTTGTTGTAGTTGTGAAATGATTGAACTAATTCAAACATTCTGTAAACCAATCTGGAACTATATACAATGGTTATAAAACCATCTATGCCCTTTTACCTACCAATACTACTACTAGCTCTGTAACCCTAACCCTAAATGAGGAGAAGTATGACTAAACAAGCAGAATCTGCCAAATGAAAAAAGAGGTTCAAAACCTTACAGAAGAGAAAAGATCTTTAAAAATTAAAATGGAGCAGATGGAAGTTAATTATTTTATGACAAATCAAGAAATTATACAACAAAACCAAAAAAATGAAAAAATAGAAGACAATGTGAAATATCTTTTTGGAGAAACAATTGACCTGGAAAATAGATCAAGGCAAGATGATTTAGAAATTATTGGTCTACCTGAAAACTATGATTAAGAAAAATAGTCTTGACATCATGTTTCAAGAAATTATCAAGGAAAACTTCACTGTAAAGTAGAAATGGAAAAAATTCGGCATCCATTTCCTGAAAGAGACTCCAAAAGGATAACTCCCTAGTAATATTGTAGCCAAATTCACAGGTCTAGGATAAAACATAAGCAGCCAGAAAGAAACAAGTCAATCATTGTGGAAATACAATCATGATAACACAGCATTTACCTACTTCTGCACTTAGGGATAAAACGACTTGGAATATGATATTCCAGAGTGCAAAGGAGATAGGATTAAAACCAAGAATCATTTATCCAGCAAAACTGAGTATAAGACTCCAGGGTAAAAAACGGAGTTTCAATGAAATAGAGGACCTTCAAACAATCCTGTTGAATAGACCAGAGCTGAATTGAAAAATTTGGCTTTCAAATACAAGAATCAAGAGAAGCATGAAAAGATAAACAAGAAAAACAAGGAACTCATTAAAGTTGAACTGTTTACATTGCTATCTGTATATCTGTAGATATCTGTAACTCATGAGATCTTTGTCAATATTAGGGTAGTTAGAGGGAATACACACACAGACACACATATGCACACAGACTTACACACGGACACATACACACATATATATGTATGTATGCATACACATATATACATATACATATGCATATGCAAATACACACTTGTATACATGTGTGTGTATGTATATACATACAGATGGCATAGTGAGAGTTGAAAATGAAAGGAGAATACTTAAAAAACAAAATTTACTGTTGAGAAGAATCTACTGAAAGAAAGAGAAAGGAAGAGGTGGAAAGCAACAAATTATGTCACATAAGAGAGGCAAGAAAGGGTTTATCCAATGGAGGGTAGCAGGAGGGAGATGAAAGGGAGTAAGTGAGGCTTATTTTCATGAAATTTGGCTTATGGAGAGAATAACATATGCTCAATTGGACATGGAAATCTATTTTACTCTACAAAAAGGCAGGATGGTAGGTGGGAAAGGAATAGGAGAGATAATATAATAGAAGGGTAGCAAATTGTGGAAAGAACAGAATTGTGGAAATCACAAGCAAACACTATTGTGGCACTGCGGGTCAAGGGAAAGAGTGGAATAAATAAAAGGTGGGACAGGAGAGAGGGAAATGTGGTTATTCCTTCACATCATGGCTGTTATGGAAGTTTTTTGAATGGCAACACATGCATGATCTATATCAAACTGCTTGCTTTCTCATTGTAGGTGTTTGGACTGGAGAAAGTAAGAGAATATGAACTCAAATCTTTAAAAATAAATGTGAAAAATATATTTGCAAACAACTGGAAAATGACAAGTACAGGAAATGGGATATATGAATCTATTTTGCCCCACAGGGAAATAGAGGGAGGGGAGTTGGGAGGTGGTGCGTGATATAAGGAAGGACAGACTGGGAGGAGAAGTGGATGGGGTGCACTGTGTCCTGAGGTGGCAGATGGGGAAAGATGGGGAAAAAATTTCGAATTCAAATTCTTGTGGAAGTGAATGTTGACTACTGAAAAATAAATAAATTGTTTTTTTTTTTTTAAAGTTGAAAAGTAAAAGCTATTTTACAGGCAAATGTCATTAGCAAAAAACAGAAAAGGAAACTCACCATAGATTCTCTTTACTTGGAAGGGGATGATTGAAACACAAATTCAGAAGAGGACACCATTATCAATATACCCACATTCGAAACCTCAAAGGGAAATATAAACTTTTCTCAAGTCCACTAAGCTGCCTTGGAAGAGTTCAAGAAAGATTTTTAAGTCAAATAAGAGAGGTAGAAGAAAAAATGGGAAAGCAAATGAGAGGTTTGGAAGAGAGAATCGACAGGTTGAAAAGGAAACAAAAAATTGACTGTAAAAAGGAAATTCTTAAAAACAATAAATTTCGTCAAATGGAAAAAAGTTCTTTTAAGCAAACTCCTTAAAAAGTAGAATTGGCCAAAAGGAAAAGGAGGTACAAAAATTCAATAAGACAAGAACTCTTTCAAAAATAGGCCTGGCCAAATTGTAAAAGAGGTACAAAAACTTATTGAAGAAAACTCCTTAAAAAGTAGAATTGGGCCAGTGGAAGCTAATGACTCTACCAGACATCAAATATCAGTCAAGCAAAATCAAAACAGTGATAAAATTAGAAGAAACTGCAGAATACCTCATTAGAAAAAGAACTGACCTGGAAAATAGATTCAGAAGAGATAATTCAAGAATTATTAGTGTACTTGAAAGCTATGACTTAAAAAAACAGCCCAGACAGAATCTTTCAAGAAATCATCAAGATAAACATCCCTGACGTCCTAGAACCAGGGGGTTAGTCATCCAAAGAATCTACCAATCAAATTCTGAAAGAGAACCCAAATTGAAAAGATCAAGGAATATTAAAGTAAAATTCCATAATTATCAGATGAAGAAGAAAATACTACAGACTGCAAAAGAAAAATGATTTAAATATTGTAGAACTACCCTCAGGATTGTACAGTACCTTGCAGCTAATATACTAAAAGATTGGAAAGTTTGGAATTTGAAAGTAGGGAAGGCAGATGAGCTTGAATTATAACCTAGAACCAACTACCCAAGAAAGTTCAGCATAATCATTCGGGGGAGGAGATGAACATTCAATGAAATATGGGATATCTAAAGCTCCTTTATGCAAACACCAGACTTCAACAGAAAACTTGATCTTCCAATATGAGACTTGAGCAACATAAAAAGGTATACAGGAGAGAGAGAGAAAATAAACCATACTATTCAATAGAGGCAATCTATTCATATCCCTTCTTGGGAAAATGATACTTGTAACTCTTGAGAACTGTACCTTCATTATATTTGGAAGGAATATGTATTAACTTTGATGTTATAATAAAAAAATCTAAGAGGTGACAAGGAGTTGTGCTATTAGAAGAAGAAATTAGTAGAAAAATAAGGGTACATCACATTACATGCAGAGATGCAAAGATCAAAAAAGAGGGAAAGAATGGAGGGAGATGAGCATTGTGGGAAACTTACTCTCGTCATATTTGACTCAAAGAGGGAATAACACATGCAAGTAGGTATAGAAATCTAACTTACCTCAGAGGAAATAGGAAGGCAAAAGGGAAATAAAAGGGAGAGGTTTAATAGAAGGGAAGGAAGCAGTAGTAGAGAAAAGGGGGAAAAGGGAGTGTTGCTATTAGAAGGGAGAACAGACAGAGGGAGGCAGTAGTCAAAAGCAAAACACCAGTAGAAAGGAAATGGAGAAAAGAGAGAGAAGACCACCAGTATGGGGAAAATAGGATGGAGAGGAAGACACAGATAATAAATATAACTATGAATGTGAATGGGATGAACTCTTCCTTTAAATGGAAGAAGATAATCGAATGGATTAAAAACCATAATCTTACAATACGTTGTTTACAAAAAACACAAACAAAATAGAGGAATACACCTCTAATAAAGGTAATACACTGAAACATAATTTACCATGCTTCTGCTGAAGTAAAAAAAAAAAAGCACAAGTAGCAATCATTATCTCAGAGAGCGCAAATTCAAAAATAAATCCAATTAAGAGATAAGGAAGGAAACTATATCCTGAAGGAACTTCTGGGAACCAAGATGGTGGAAGGATCCATAATTGCTCCCTCGGCTCCCCCCCCCCTCCCCGCCCTGCCCTGGTTGACCTGGAAAAGCCCAGAGCATATTTCCTCAGGAAAGATCCTGGAACAGTGGAATCAGCTGAAGGGGTAAACAGTCTCTTAGCCGGTGAGGGTAGAAAAATGGCTAAGAAGGGTCCCTCTGGCTGTGACTGAAGGGAACCTGTGCTGAACCAGAGCTGTCTCAAACAGCCCCACCTCAGCAAACTGGGAGGAGATCCTGAGCCCCAGAGCAGTGGAGCCTTCAACTGCCAACACTAGGAAACCAGGCAAGACTCAGCCACCCAGGGGAATTGGGAAGACACTAGTGCAAACAGGATTACCAACTGCTGAGCTGGTCTAAACTCTAGCTCAGAAGAGGAGACCTTCTGTGACCACACCACCCCTCTCTCACACGTAACACAGGGGAACCCTGGGGAAACTCCAGTGAAACCCTAAAAGACTTCCCCTGACCTCTGCTTTCCAACACCAGTCAGCTCAGCACCAGATCAGTTGCAACATTTTTGCTTCTAGCAGAAAGAATCAGAGGCCACATCAAACAAAGGCTAAAGTTCTAGGCACAAGACTTTTGGGACAGACCTCTCTGTGCCCCAGATGCAGAGATCTACTTTAAAAGCCAGGAAAAAGATGATTATAATGAATAAAAAGCAAAACGTAAAAGAGCATTGAATCTTTCATGGGAACAAAAACCAAAATGGGAATATCAAAGAGGTGAGCATTGAGAATGTAACCCCCTCTGAAACTTTAAAAGGGAATATGAACTGGTCTGAAGTCCAAAGAGCATTCCTGGAAAAGTTCAGGAAGGATTTCAAAAACCAAATTTAAGAAATAGAAGAAAAGCTGGCCAATGATTTGAAAAAACATGAAAAAAATCACAGAATAATTTGAAAGAAAAATTGGACAAATGGAAAAGGAAGTACAAAACCTAAATGGAGAAAATAACTCCTAAAAAGGAACAATTGGACAGATGGAAAAGGAAATACAAAAGTTAACTGAATAAAATATAGTTTGATAGAAATCAGAATCAGGGAAACAGAAGCTAATGACTCCATGAGACAGCAGGATTAAGTCAAACAGAATCTAAAAAATGAAAAGATAGAAGAAAATACAAAATATCTAGTTGGAAAAATAACTGACCTGGAAAATAGATCCAGGAGAGAAAATCAAAGGATTATGAATCCTTTGAATCAAAGCCATGATGAGAAAAAGGTCCTGGACAGTATCTTCCAAGAAATCATCAAGGAAAATTTCCCAGAAGTTCTAATCAAGAGGGCAAAACTCATATAAAGAATCCACCCTTTACCTCCTGAAAGGTAAATCAAACTAAAAACATCCAAGGAATATCCTTGCTAAATTCCAAAACTATCAAGTGAAGGAACAAATACTACAGCCAGCCAGAAAGGCACAATTCAAATATCGAGGCGCTACAGTCAGGATCACATAGGACCTTGCAGCTTCTATATTAAAAGACCAAAGAGATAGGAATATGAAATTCCTTAAGGAAAAGGAGCTGGGACAACAACCAAAGATAAATTACTCAGCAAAATTGAGCAAAATATTCCGGGCAAGGAGATGGACATTCAATGAAATAAGAAATTTACAGACCTTCCTGATGAAAAGGCCAGAGTTCAAAAGAAAACTAGATCTTGAAAAAAGGGTCTCAACAGAGGCATAAAAAGGTGAATGGGGAAAATTGTTATTCAATACGGGCAAACTGTTTACATTGTTGTAAGAGAAGATAATGCTTGTTAATCTTGAGAAATGCATATTTATTGTGATATAAGCAAGAGGTATGCATACATAGAAGCAGCAGTATAAAGTTAATGATGTCTTGATAAAAATGTGATTTAAGGGTGCAAAGGGATTATTACAGAAGATGTGAAAAGGAGGAGGCAGAGAAAGGTAAACTACATTACAGGAAGAGGCACAAAAATATATTGCAGTCGAGGGAAGAGGGGAGGGAGATAAGCATTGGTTGAGAGCTACACTCATCTGATTGGATTCAAGGACAAAACAACAAACTCAATTAAGTATAGAGATAAAGCTAACTCTATAGGCAGTAGGAGGGAAAGGGATAAAAAAAAGGTAGGGGAGGCTAAAAGGGAGAGAAAAACCAGTAAGAGAAAATTTGATTAAATGGGAGGTGAACTGAAAGAAAGGAAGGAAGACTGAGGGAGGCGGTGGTCAAAGAAAAAAACTGTTGTGGAGAGAAAGAGAGAAGAGAGAACTAAAAGCATAAACAAGTGGAAAAGAGACAGAGGGAAAGACCCAGATAGTAATCATAACTGAATGTGATTGGGATGAACTCTCCCATAAAACGGAGACAGATAGCAGAATGGATTAAAAACCATAATCCAACAATATGTTGTTTACAACGAACATATTTGGAAGGGGGGCATACACATACAGTAAAGGTAAAAGGTTGGAGCAGAATATATTGTGCATAGACTGACGCAAAATAAATAAATAAATAAATAAAAGCAGGGGTAGCAATCCTAATCTCCGACAAAGAAAAAGCAGAAATGGATCTAACCAAAACAGATAAGGAAGGACACTATATCCCGCTAAAAGGGAATCACAGACAATGAAACAATTTCATTACTAAACATGTATGCTTGAAGTGGCATAGCTTCCAAATTCTTAGAGGAAGAATTAAGGGAGCTACAGAAAGAAATAGACATCAAAACTATACTAGTGGGGGAACTCAACCTCCCCCTCTCGAAACTTGAAAGAAGTTAAGGAGGCGAATAAAACTCTGGATAACGTACATATGAAATATCTCTGGAGAAAATTAAATGGGTATTGAAAGGACTATACCATTTTTCAGTGGTATATGAGAAATACAAACACTGGCCATTTTCTAGGCCATAAAAATCTCACAATCCAGTGCAGGAAGGCAGAGATAGTCAATGTATCCTTCTCAGATCATGATGCAATAAAAATCATATGTAATCAAAGGCCATGAAAATATCAACAAAAAGTTAATTGAAAACTAAACAATCTAATACTAAATTATGAGTGGATTAAACAACAAATGGTAGAAGCAATCAACAACTTCAATCAAAAGAGTGACAATAATGACAAAAGCTACCGAATCTTATGGGATACTGAAAAGCAGTTCTTAGGGGAAGTTTTATACCTTTGAATACCTGCATGAATAAAATAGAGAAAGAGATCAATCAATTGGGTATGCAGCTGAAAAAGCCAGAAAAAGAACAAATTAAAAATACCGAAGTAAATAACAAATTAGAAATACTGAAAACCAAAGGAGAGATTAATAGAATTGAAATTAAGAAAACTAATAAACAAAGCTAAGAGTTGGTTTTATGGGAAAAAAACAATAAAACTGATAAACATTTGCTCAGTTTGATTAAAAAGTAGAAAGAAAAAAACCAAATTACCAGTATCAAAAATGAACAGGGTGAATTAAACACTAATGAAGAGGAAATTAAAACAATAATTAGAAATTACTTTGCTCAACTGTATGGCCATAAATTTGAAAATCTAAATGAGATGGATGATTATTTTAAATATAAAAATTGCCCAGATAAACAGAAGAGGAAGTTGAATAATTAAACAACCCCATCTCAAAAAAACAAATTGAACAAGCCATGAATGAATATCCTAGGAAAAAATCTCCTGGGCCAGATGGATTTACAAGTGAATTCTATCAAACATTTAAAGAACAGTTAATTTCAATATTTTATAGACTATTTGGGAAAATTGGTGGAGCTCTCCAAAATTCTTTTTATGATACAAATATGGTTCTGATATCTAAACCAGGAAGAAAAAAATTATCTGATGAATATATGAATAATGAATATAATAATGAATATGAATAATGAATATAAATCCAAAATTTTAAAATACATTATTAGCCAAAGGAATCTTGCAGCTTATAGTGGTAATAACTAAGCCATCATTATGATGAGTTAGGATTTATACCAGAAATGCAGGGCAACTGGGAAAAAACTAAAAACTAATGGAAACCAAATGATTATCTCAATATTCATTCACTTTAATTATTCTATGCAACATGAGTTAGACAAAAATGTATTTAATAGGAATATATGTGTAGAAGATTATATGCTGGCTCGGGGAGGGAGTGGGGAAGTATTGGAGAATGAGACGGAGGAATGGGAAAAAATCTAAGATATATGGAAGTGATTGTAGAACACTGAAAACAAAACAATTCAATCAAAATTTTTAAAAATTATGCCCTGCTAAAAGTTATCATAGGCAATGAAGAAACACATGTACACCAATTGGTATAGCACCCAAATTATTAAAGGAAAAGTTAAGTCTGTTAAAGAAAAAATTATACAGCAAAACTATCCTAGTGGCGGATCTCAACCTCTTCCTCTCAGGACTACATAACTTTAACTACAAAATAAATAAGAAAGAATATAAGGCGTTAAATTGAATTTTAGAAAACTTAGAACATGGAGATCTGTGGAAAAAAAAACTGAATAGGGATTGAAATGACTATACCTTTTTCTCTATGCACCTGCACAAAAGCAGATGATGTACTACAATCTAAACATATCACTATCCAATTCATCTATGACAGAAATATCAAATGCACCCTTTTCAGTCATAATGTAACAAAATTATATGTAATATAGGGTCATAGAAAGATAGACGAGAAATAGTTAAAAATAAATAATCTAATACGAAAGACTGAGTGGGTCAAACAACAAGTTACAGAAAGAATGAATAACTTCACCCAAGAGAATGACAATTATGAGACAACATACCTATCCACATAGGAGGCAGGCAAAACAGTTCTCAGGGGATCATTTTTAAATCTCTGAATGCTTACATGAATAAAAGAGAGAAATTGGGGACCAATGAATGAGACATGCAACTTAAAAAGCTGTAAAAAGTACAAACCAAATATCCTTAATTAAATACTAAATTAGAAATTCTGAAAACCAAAGGAGATATTACTGAAACTGAAATTAAGAAAACTATTAAACTAACAAATAAAATTAATACCTTCTATTTGAAAATAAAACAGACAAATCTTCAGTTCTTTAATAAAGAAATAAGAAAACCAAATTACCAGTAGCGAAAATGTAAAGGGTGAATTCACCACTGAGGAAGAGGAAATTAAAACAATAATTAGCAGCTATTTTACCCAAGTGTATGCCAATACATTTGGCAATACTAATGAAATGTACGGATATTTCCAAGAAATGTAATTTGTTCGAATTAAGAGAAGGGGATTTTTTTTCTGAGATGCGATTATTTAAGTATTCAATGTCCTTGTCTCTTAATCTGGGAAATTTATATATTTTTTAATAATACTCATCCATCTCATTTAGACTGTCATATTTATGATGATAGAGTTGGGCAAAGTAATTTCTAATTATTGTTTTAATTTCCTCCTCAGTGGAGATTATTTCACTCTTTCAGTTTTGGTATTGGTAATTTGGCTTCCTTCTTCCTTTCTTTTTTAAATAAATTGACCAAAGTTTTAACAATTTTATTGTTTTTTCATAAAATCAACTATTAATTTATCTTAATAGTTCAATAGCTTCCTTAACTTCAATTTTAGTAATCTCTGCTTTAGTTTCCTATATTTCTAATATGGTATTTACTTGGGGATTTTCAATTTGTTCTTTTTCTAGCTTTTTCAGCTACATGCCCAATTCGTTGATCATCACTTTCTCTATTTTATTCATGTAGGCATCCAAAGATATAAAATTTCCCCTAAGAACTGTTTTTGTGGAGTCCCATAAAATTTGGTAGGTTGTTTGAGTATTGTCATTCTCTTGAATGAAGTTGTTTATTCCTTCCATGATTTGTTGTTTAATCCATTCATTCTTTAGGATTAGATTATTTAGTTTCCAATTAATTTTTAGTTTATGTTTCCATGATCTTCCATTACATATAAACTTCGTTGCATCATGATCTGAGAAGGATGTATTGACTATCTCTGTGTTTCTGGCCTAGATTTTGACGATTTAATGCCCTAGTATATGGTCAAATTTTGCATATGTGTCATTTCCCATTGAGAAAAAGGTATGTTCCTTTCCATCCCCATTCATTTTTCTCCAAGGATCTATCATATCTACCTTATCCAGAGTTTTATTCGTCTCCTTAACTTCTTTCCCGGTTATTTTGAGGTTTGATTTATCAGTTTGAGAGAGGAAGAGGTTGAGGTCTCCCATTAATACAGTTTTGCTGTCTATTCCTTCCTGTAATTCCCTGAACTTCTCCTCTAAGAATCTGGATGCTATACCACTTGGAGCATATATGTTTAGTATTGAAATTGCTTGGTGGTCTATGGTGATTTTTAGCAGGATATACTTTCCTTTCTTATCTCTTTTGATTAGATCTATTTCTGCTTTATCTGATATTAGGATTGCTATCGCTGCTTTTTCTACATCAACTGAAGCACAATATATTCTGCTCCAACCTGTGACTTATACCCTGTGTAAGTCACACTATTTCCACTGTGTTTTTTGTAAACAATATATTACTGGATTATGGTTTTTAATCCGTTCTGCTATCTGACTTGATTTTATGGTAGAGTTCATTCCATTCACATTCACAGTTATGATGACTATCTGCATCTTTCTCTCCAGGCCTTTTCCCCGTTCATGCTTTTAGTTCTTCCATCTCCCTTTCCTTCCACAAAAGAAATTTAGTTTTTGACCACTCTCTCCCTCAGTCTTCCCTCCTTTCTTTCAACCCTCCTCCTGTATACTCCCATTTTTCTTTACTTTTTTCTCCCTTTTAGCCTCCCTTTCCTTTTCTTTCCCCCTTACCCTCCTACTGCCTATAAAGCTAGTTAGATTTCTGTATTTAGGTTTGTTGTTCCCTCCTTGAACCCAAACACATGAGAGTAAATAACAAACAATGCTCATCTCCCTCACCTCTTTCCCTCTACTGTAATGTATTTTTGTGCCTCTTTCTTTGATGTCATTTACCTTTTTCTGCCTCCTCTTTTTCACATCTTACATTATAATCATTTCACCATTTAAAGCACATTTTTATCATCTCATCACTTACTTTATACCTGTTGCCTCTGACTATATATATATATATATATATATATATATATATATATATATATATATATATATATATATATATATATATATATATATATATACATATATATCCCTTTTATACATCATAGTAAATATACAATACTCAAGATTAACAAGTATCATCTTCCCTTATAAGAATGTGAACAGTTTTGCCCATATTGAATAACAATATTCTTTTCCACCTCTCTTGAAACTTGTATTTGAAGATAGAATATTCTTTAATTTTTTTTATTTTATTTGTTTTCAGCTTTCTACAGTCACCTGCTTTTATCTTAGATTTCCTTCCCCTTCCACCCACTCTTTCCCAGCTACCTCTCCACTCCCTCCCTGAGACAGCATACAATTTTATATAGGTTCTTCAAATACATTCCTAGTAAATACATTGTCACCTTAGTCATGTTGCATAGAAAATTTAAAATTAATGGAAAAAAATCAAAGAACAAACTGAATCAAAATACCAAAGAAAATGATCTGCTTCGTTCTGCAAACAAATTCTATAGTTTTTTCCTTGAATGTGGAACATATTTTGCCTTAAGAGACCATTGGGAATTTTTTAAGTCCTTGCATTGCAATGAAGTACTAAATCTACCAGAAAATTGCTTCTTATGCTCTGGTTTTTGCTGTATACAAAGTTCTCCTAGTTCTGCTTCTTTCACTCAGCATCAGTTCATATAAGTCTTTCCAGGACTCTTTGAAGTCTTCCTGGTCATCATTTCTTAAAGCAAAATAGAATTCCATTGCATTCATATACCACAGTTTATTCAGCCATTCCCCAATTGATGGGCATCCTCTCAATTTCCAGTTTTTGGCTACCAGATAAAGTGCTGCTATAAATATTTGGGTACATTTGATACCCTTTCCAGTTTTTATGATCTTTTGGGGATACAGCTCCAGAAGCCATATTGCTGAGTCAAAGGGTGTGTCCATTTTTGGAGCTCTTTGGGCATAGTTCCAAATTGCTCTCCAGGACTGTTGGATCAGCTCACAGCTCCACCAATAATGAATTACAGGTCTAACTCTCCCACATCTTCTCCAACATGTTTCATCGTCCTGTTTTGTCATGTTCATCAATACGATAAGTATGATGTGATATCTCAGAGTGGTTTTGATTTGCTTCTCTCTACTCCATAGTGATTTAGAGCATTTTTTTCATATAATTGTAGATAGCTTTAATATCTTCCTCTGAAAACTCCCTCTTCATATTCTTTGACTGTTTATCAATTGGAGAATGACTTGTATTCCTGTGCATTTGACTCAGTTCTTTACATATTTTAGAAATGAGGCCTTTATCACAGACACCAGTTCAAAAAAATTCTTTCCAACTTTCTGCTTCCCTCCTAATCTTGGTGGCATTGGGTTTGATTGTACAAACTTTTTAGTTCATTGTAATCAAAATTACCCATTTTGCCCTTCATAATGTTCTCTACTTCTTGTTTGGTCAAAAAATTTTCCATTCTCCGTAAATCTGACAAATAAACTGTTCCTCGCTCCCCTAATTTGTATGTAGATCATGTACCCCTTTGGACTTTATTTTTTTAAATGATGTCAGGCATTGGTCTATACCTAGTTTCTACCGCACTCTTATCCACTTCTCACAGCAATTTTTGTCAAACAGGGACTTCTTATCCCGAAGCTAGGGTCCTTGTGTTTATCAAACAATAGATTGCTATGTGCATTGACTACTGTGTCTTGAGTAATAACCTATTCCACTGGTCTACACCTTTGTTTCTTAGCCAGTACCAACTGGTTTTGATCTGGTAGGGCTAGCCCAACTTTTCTAGCATTACTCTTTATTAGCTCCCTTGATATTGTTCTCTCAGATGAATTTTGATATTAATTTTTGTAGGTCTAGAGAATAATTTTCTGGTGGTTTGTTATGAGACTGAATAAGTAAAGTAATTTAGGAAGAATTGTCATTTTTATTAGGTTATCTGGGACTACTCACAAGCAACTGATATTTTTCCACTTACTTAGATCTGGCTTTACTTGTGTGAAAAGCATTTTGTAATTGTGTTCACATAATCCCTGGATTTGTGTTGACAAGTAGACGCCCAGATATTTGATAGTGTCTACCGTAACTTTAAGTGAGATTTCTCTTTCTATCTCTTGCTATTTGACTTTGTTAGTAATATATAGAAATGCAAGTGATTGATCTAGGCATATTTTGTAACCTGCAACTTTTCCAAAGTTGTTTATTATTGCAAGTATTATTTTTACTTGATTCTCTGGTATTCTCTAAACATATCATCATATCACCTTCAAAGAGTGATAACTTAATTTCTTCTTTGTGTACTCTAATCCTTTCAATTTCTTTTTCTTCTCTTATTGCTGCAGCTAGCATTTCTAATACAATGTTGAATAGAAGTGGTGATAATGGTCATCCGTGTTTCACCCCTGATCTTATTGGGAATGAATCTAGCTTATCCCCATTGCAAATAAAGATTGCTGATGGTTTTGGGGAGATATTGTTTATTATTGTATGGAATTTCCATTTATTGCTATGCTTTCCAGGGTTTTCAATAGAAATGGGTTTTGCAATTTTTCAAAAGTTTTTTCTGCATGTATTGAGAAAATTATGTGGTTTCTGTTAGTTTTGTTGTTGATATGACTATAGTTTTCGTAATATTGAACCAATCCTACATTCCTGGTATCAATTCAAATTGATCACAATCTATTATTCTGATGATAAGCTGCTATATTCTTTTTGCTAATGTCATTTAAATTTTTTGCATCTATATTCATTAGAGAAATTGGCCTATATTTTTGTTTCTCTGTTTTGGGTCTTCCTGGTTTAGGTATCAGAGCCATATTTGTATCATAAAAAGAATTTTGGAGGACTCCTTCTTTGGAAACTTTCCCAAATACTCTATATAGTACGGTAATTAATTGTTCTTTAAATGTTGGATAGAATTCATTTGTAAATCCATCTGACCCTGGAGATTTTTTTTTCCCAAGATGTACAGTCATGACTTGTTTAATTTGTTTTCCTTAGATAGAGTTAGTTATGTATTCAAATTCCTCTGCTGTTAATCTGGGCAATTTATATTCTTTTAAAAATAATCATCCATGTCATTTAGATTGTAGAATACACACACATAATTTAACAAAGGAATTTCTAATTACTGTTTTCATTTCCTTCTAATTAGTGTTTGGTTCACACTTTTCATATTTGTTATTGGTAATTTAGTTTTCGTCTTTCTATTTTTTAAACAAATTGAGCAAAGGTTTATCAATTTTATTGGTTTTATCATAAAACCAACTGTTAGTTTAATTTATTAGTTCAGTAGTTTCCTTAATTTCAATTTTATTAATCTATCCTTTGGTCTTCAGTATTTCTAATTTGATATTTACTTGGGGAATTTTAATTTGTTCCTTTTCTAGCTTTTTCAGCTGCATACCCAAGTGACTGGTCTCCTCTTTCTCTATTTTATTCTTGTTGGCATTCAAAGATATAAAGCTTTCCCTAAGAACTGCTTTTGAGGTATCCTATAAGATTTGGTAAGTTTTCTTATTATTGCCATTCTCTTGAAAGAAGTTATTGATTGTTCCTACCATTTGTTGTTTAATCCACTCATTCTTTAGGATTAGATTGTTTAGTTTTCAATTAATTTTTTGTTTATATTTTCATGGCTCCCGATTATATATAATTTTTAGTGCATGATGATCTGTGAAGGATGCCTTCACTATCCATTCCTGCCTTTCTGCACTGGATTGTGAGATTTCTATGATGTAGAAGACAGTCAATTGTTATATATGTGCCGTGTACCACTGAGAGAAACGTATATTCCTTTCTATCCCCATTCAGTTGTCTCCACTAATCTATGATATCTACATTAACCAGAGTTCTATTCACCTCTTTAACTTTGTTCTTGTTAATTTTGATGTTAGATTCACTAAGTTCAGATAGGGTAATTTGAGATCCCTTATTAGTATACTTTTGCTGTCAATTTCTTCCTCTAACGCCCATAACTTCTCCTTTAGGATTAGAATGCTATGCCACTTGGAGCATATGTGTTTAGTAATGAAGTTGCTTCATTGTCTATGGTGCATTTTACCAGAATACAGTTTTCTTCCATATCTCTTTTGATTAGATTTATTTCTGCTTTTGCTTTTCTGAGATTAGGATTGCTACCCTGCTTTTTTTACATCAGCTGAACCACAACATATTCTGCTCCAACCTTTTACATTTATCCCACGTGTATGCCCCTGCTTCAAAAGTGTTTGCTGTAAACAACATACTGTTGGGTTATGATTTTTAATTCATTCTGCTGTCCATCTGCGTTTTATGGGAGAGTTCATTCCATTCACCTTCACAGTTGAGGTTACTATCTGGGTCTTTTCCTCCATCCCTTTTCCCCTTGTTTATGCTTTTAGTTCTCCCTTCTCCCTTACCCTCCACAATAGAGGTTTCTTTTTTGACCATCACCTCCCTCAGTCTTCCCTCCTTTCTTTCAGCCCACCTCCCTTTTAATTAATTTTTCCCTTACCACTTCTTATCTCCCTTTTAGCCCCCCCGCCATTTTCTTTCCCTCTTCCCCTTTCAGTGTCTATAGAGGTAGTTAGATGTATATACTTCATTAAGTTGGCTGTTCCCTTCATGAATCCAATCAGATGAGAGTAAATATCAAACAATGCTTCGCTCCCTACCCTCTTTCCCTCTACTCTAATATCTTTTTTGCCTCTTCCTGGGATGTAATTTACCATTTTCTGCCTCCTCCTTTTCTCATCTCCTGTTACAATCCCTTTGACCCCTTCAATCACATTTTTATCATCACATCATTTACTTTATACCTTCTCCCTCTATCTATGTACGTCACTTTTATATTTCATAATAAATATAAAATCCTCATGATTAACAAGTATCATCATCACTTACGTTGTTGTGAACAGTCTATCCCTGTTGTGTAACAACATTTTTCCCCTGTTAACTTTTTTATGCCTCTCTTGAGACCTGCGTTTAAAAATCAAATTTTCTATTGAGTTCTGGCCTTTTTATCAGGAAGGTCTGTAAATTCCTTGTTTCACTGAATGTCCATCTCATTGCCTGAAATATTATGCTCAACTTTTCTGAGTAATTGATCCGTGGTTGTAGTTCCTGCTCCTTTGACTTACAGAATACCATATTTCAGTTAGTTCGATCTTTTGATGTCAAAGCTGCAAGGTCATGTGTGATCCTTACTGTAGCTCCTAGATATTTGAATGGTTTCTTTCTGGCTTGCTGTAGTATTTTCTCATTTACTTGGTAGTTCTGGAATTTGGCAATTATATTCCTTAGTAATTTTAGTTTGGGGTCCCTTTCAGGAGGTGAATTATGGATTCTTTTGATGACTATTTTACCCTCTGGATCAAGGATTTCTGGTCAGTTTTCCTTGAGGAGTTCTTGGAATATATTGTCCAGGCTCTCTTTTTTATCATGGCTTTCTGGTAGGCGAATAATTCTTAGATTTTATCTCCTGGATGTATTTTCCGAGTCAGTTGTTTTTCCAATTAGGTATTTTACATTTTCTTCTATCTTTTCACTCTTATTTTGTTTGACTGATTCTTGATGTCTCATAGAGTCATTAGATTCTACTTGTCCAATTCTAATTTTTATGAAATTGTTTTCTTCAGTTACTATTTGCATCTCCTATTCCATTTGTACAATTATTTCTTTTAAATAGTTATTTTCTCCAGTTACTTTTTGTGCTTCCTTTTCCATTTCTCCAATTTTCCCTTTTAAGGAGCTATTCTCTTCAGTGAATTCTTTTTTCATACCTTTAAAATTATTGGCCAGTTTTGCTTCTATTTATCTAATTTGGCTTTTAAAATCGTTCTTCAGCTCTTCCAAGAATGCTCTTTGAGTTTGTGACCAGTTCATATTTCCTTCTGAAGTTTCAGATGGCAGCACAGTTTCAATGCTGATCTCTTTCATTTTTGTGTTTTGGCCCTTGTCCCCACAGAATGTTTTTATGCTTCTTTCTTTTCTGCTTTACTTCTTACTTCCTGGCTTTTAAAGTAGACCTCTGCATCTGGGTAAGAGTGGGCTCTGTCCCATGATTCTTATACTTGATTTCTAGAATTTGAGACTTTTTTGTGGCCTATGCTTCTTTTAGTAAGAAGCTAAAATGCCGCATCTTACCTGGTACTGAGCTGGCTGGTTTTCCAAAGCAGAGGCCAGGTGAAGTCTTTCTGGGTTTCCCTGGACTTACTTAGTTTTGTTAAGTGTGTGTGAGGGGTGGTTTGGCTACAGGAGGTCTCCTCTGCCGAGTTAAAGCTTATGCAAAGTCAGTGGTTGGTGAATCTATCTACGCTAGTGTCTTTCTGATTCCCCTGGGGTGCTGATGCACGCCTGGGTCCTTGTCTTTGTGATTGCTGGCTCCACCCCCTAGGGCTCAGGATATTCTCCTGATTTACAGAAGTGTAGCTGTTTGGAAAAGCTCTGGTCCTGCACCAGTCCCCTTCAGTTACAGCAAGAGACACCCCCCCCCCTTTGTGAGTTTCCTAACCTCACAGACTGTTTGCCCCTTCAGCTGATCCCATTTTTTCCCATGATTTTTGCTGGGGAAATATTTTATGGTTTTTCAAGGTAAACAAGATGAGAGGTAGAATATTTACAGATCATTCTACTGTCTTGGCTCCCAAAAGTTTAAGTAGGTGACTGAGAGGCATTTAAGTTGTGGGCTAATAATCTCAGGAGTGACTGCTACAGCTACTTGGGGCTCTGGTCTCTCTTGCTACATTCCACTGCCTCAGATTGCCCGGAACTTCCTGCTCCACTTTTCCTTGGAGGAGACTGTACTGGTACAACCTGTTCCTATGTGCTGTGTGCTCCTCCAGCCCTGCACAAAAGATCCTTCCCATCCACCTTCCAATGTGTCCTGGTCCAGAAATCTACCACAGTCTGTCTCTTATTGGATTCTGCCACTCCAAAATCCATTCAGATTTTCTATTTGGAGGTATCTGAAGGAGTTTGTCTTAGAGCTTAGGCGAGTATTTGCTCTCACTCCACCTTCTTTGCTCTGCCACCAGTGAAGTCTTTCTAAATTTCTCTGGGGGTTGCCCTGAAGCTCACAGTGTGAGGTGTAGGGGAAAGATTGTCTGGCCCCAGGAGGTCTCTTCCTCCCCTGAGCTAGAGCACAGTCAGGCTCAGTGACCAGTGAACCTCCTTCTGTGCTGGTATGTGTACAATTCCCCTGGCTGACCTAAGGCATACCTGGGGTTCTGTTGTTGGCACTTATAGGCTCCCACCAACACCACCACCACCCCTCCCCCAGCTCTCAGGATCTCCTCATGGTTTGCTGAGATGGGGCTGTCTGGGACAGATCCTGTGCTGCACTGTTGTTCTTCAACCACAGCAAGAGGAACTCTCCTTGCCAATCTCCCTTGCCTCCCAGGCTGAGAGACTGCTCACCCCTTTCACTGATCCCAGTAATCCAGGATTTTTCTTAGGGCAGTATTCTCTGGATTTTTCAAGGTGAACAAGGTATGATAAAGAGCACTTTCGGTTTGCTCTGCCATCTTCTCTTCTAGAAGATCAAGTAGGTGACTTTCAAACCTTTAATCTGTGGGTTGATAGATTCAGGAATGCCTTCTGCTATTACCAGGGGTCCTGAATTTCTCTCTCACCCAATTCTGCTGGAGTCCTATGTGCCCAATACTGTGTTCAGCACTGTGGATAGAAAAAGGCAAAAAGAGCAGGAACTGTCAGGGCAGACAAAATGAGATTATCAAACAAGTGTGTTGATATATACTGGCACAAAATACTAATTTTAGAATTATTGCTGACACCTTGAGAAAGCTATCCTGATCTGTTTAATTGGTTCTCTCCTCTGTTATATAATACCACACATGGAAAGAGATATCGTGTAGTAAAATTAAGGCATGTGCTACAACATTCTATCACCAAGTTATTTCAGAACCAATTTGATTTTTATTACAATGGTTGCCAAGAAAATAAAGGGTAAATAGGGAGACCTGATGTGTTCAGTGTTTTCATCCAGCATCTTAATAAATATAGAGGAATTTTGGAAAGTTAAAGTGGATTTTTTTAACATTACAGGAAGGAAATTGATGTTTTGGTATAATAAAGCTATATGGGGCTTTCACTGGGACTTTTAAAGTTAAAATTATGCAGAGAAACCCACTTACAACAATATCACTTGTAATGTTTTCTCTTATACTAAGTCTTCTAAAGTCCCAGACTAATAAAAGTAATTGCAGTATTTTGCTGCTTAGTTTCTTCTAGTTTATCACATTTTACCCCTAGGACTTATGGAAATATCTTGAGTGCTCATAGATTGTGGGGTAAATATGGTAGGTACAGAGAGAAAACATAGTATCTCGTGTTAAAATGCTGACGTTTCTTTCTCAGAAAAATACCTTGATAAAGAGCTTATAGAAGCAATTCATTTTTCAGAGCTTTTTAATACTGTATGATACGGTTAGGTATTTTCTCTAAAGAAAATTTTAATTTCATAATTGAAACTGTTGTCTACATAACAATTTTTTGATGTGCAAATCGTTAAGAGGCATTTTTTTAAAAGGGTTCAAACCTATCCATTTTCTCAATAAGTATGCAATCAGGAATTCTGCAAATGTCCTGCCAAACTGGTATAGCTACTGATTTCAGGTCCAAATACACGTATGTGTGTGTATACCTGTCCACAAATGTATACACACATATGTGGATAACCACATACATGTATGCATGTGTGTAAGCAAATGCATACACACAGTATAAATATAAGATTGTTGTCCTAGTAGTCTTAGAATTCTAAAAGTATATATGAATTTCCATTAGTCGCATAGCCAGAATGTTTCTGAAGAAAGACTTAAAGCAAATTCTTCCTGATTCCAAGACTAGATCTGTGTCCATTATGCTACACCACATCTCAAGAACAACCACAAATGCTATGTCCTATGCACAGTACCTTCCTTTACTTCTGCCTGAGCACACTGCAATTTCTGCCTTTTCAAAAATCATGACAATTATTATCTGAATTTTTATCCTAATTAATATAGTCATCTTGTGACATGTCCTTTGTTATTGTTTTGCTTTATCATTTTGTCTTCTCTTTTTATTTTTGTATTTTTTTCCCTTTTAATATTTCATTTCTTAATACAGATGGCAAATTTCTTGAAGGTAAAAATTGTATGCTATGTTTTATTGACATACTCCTTAGAGCAAAGTACCTATGAAACAATTCATGTTCAATAAATATCTGTTATCTGATGCATTAGTAAAAATACTTGTACTGCCCTTGTGTTTGTTATCCTTTCTTTCTTGTATTGCAAAACTGATGATGAAATAAACTATTGTTTGAAATGCTGCCTATACCTGAAATATGATATACATCTCTTTATTATTTTGTGTGAATATTCTATTACATTGTATGTATATATTGTTTATGTGTACTGCCAATTTTTTTTTTCTTTTGGAAGAAAAACTCAAATTAGTTATCGCAGGAGAATCAAGCCCCTGGAAATAATTCATACATCATAGAATCATAGATTCAGAACTCGAAAATAACTGTCCAGGTCACCAATTTCAACCCTAGCGCTTTGTAGATGATTGATTAACTGAGAAGAGGTAAAATAAATTGCTCAAGGTCATAGAATCAACTCACAGTAGAAATTTGAACTCAGACCCTCTGATGTCAAATCTCATATTTTTAATCATGTACCACACTATTTCCTACTACTCAATTTTCTGTCATTTGTTATGTTTAATATGTGTATGAATTCCAGATATCAATAAGGCTTATATTTTAAATATCTACACAAAAGATGAGAAGTAGGCTTTTATTTAGTACGATAACTAGGGATGTAAGAAAACAGGGAATTCATAAAATTCATTAACTTGTTTTTTCAAATATGTAGTCTGAAACCCAGCAAGGTTAATCTTCTGGGAACAAATAGACAATTGGTCACAGAGGAAGAATTCAAACTAAAGTCTAGATCCAAAGCTTTGGTCTTTGCCATCATGTTTCTTGAATTGTGATGATTTTGTTTAAGAGAGAATGATGTTCAATTTTGAAAGCTGGAAAAAATATTGAGATTACAGTTTAAAAATTTATCATGCAGGATAGTTGGTGCTAAAACAGCAGAGAGAAGTTCCCTGAATTCTCCCTACTTTCCCTTATCATCAATGTTAAATGAAGCCTGCTAACTGATGCTGTCCTGCAAAAACCCACAAAAAGACAGAATTTTAAAAATCCAGCTTTATAAAGCTTATAAGGACTTCAGGAAAAGTCTGTCTCACTTGGGCAGAAGGGGTGCACAGCCCAACACAGAGGGTGTCCAGGGAAGACACAGCACAGATCAACTAATGAAGCCCATTGGTCCTACCACAACAGACAAACACTGAGTCATCCAGTATCAGCAAAGAAGCCAAAGTGCAAGCCCTAAACCCAGGGACAACAGGTGTGATTCATCCAGACCACTCTGAGCATAGTGGGCTCACCACTAGGACTTGAGGGCATGGAGTGGATAGCCAGTTTCTAGTCCCCTGGCACACAACTTAAGAAACCTGGGATATTATTCTCTAGGCCTAGAAGCAAACCTCACCTTTGAAGTTAAGAAATTGACAGAAAATAAATAGAAACTGAAGAGAGCACTGACCATAAAAAGAGAGTGCGGCAACAGGGAAGATAAAAACACAAACTCAAAAAAGGACAAAAATGTCAAAATACACCTACACGTGAAGACTCAAATAATATGAATTAGTTTCAAACTCCAAAAGTCCTCATATAAGAGTTCAAAAAATGACCTTATAAGCGAAGTAAGAGAAGTAGGAGAAAACCATGTGAAAAGAAATGAGAGTTGTGAAGAAGTATGCAAAAAAATTGTTAACAGTTTTGAAAAGGAAGCACAAAATTTGACAAAGGAAAACAGCTTCGTAAAAATATAATTGACCAAATTGACCAACTCTTTTGCCTTCACAGGAAGATACCTATGACTCTTAATAACTGTATCTCTATTAGGGAACTTAGAAAGGAGTATGCATATACAGATGGTATGGGTATAAGTTGACTTTGATGTGACGATATTAAAAAAAATTGGGGGAGGAAGAAAAAGATTAAACTTAGAGAAGAGGAAACGGAGAGGCAGAAGAGGGTAAATTGCATCACATGAAGAGTCAAAAAATGTATTATAGTAGAGGGAAAGAAGGGAGTGAGTGAGCATTGTTTGAAACTTACTCCCATCAGATTTGGCTCAAAGAAGAAATAACATACACACTCATTTGAGCATAAAAGAAAATGTCTTACTCTAGGGAGACATGGGATAGAAAAGGGGAAAGATAAGAGGAAAGGGATGTCTGATTGAATAGAGTGCAGAATGGAGGGCAGAAGCAGGATTCGAAAGAAAAGGAGGGACTTATTAAATGGAGGACTGATTGAGACAAGTGATGGTCAGAAGCAAAACATGAGTAAGAAGGGAAAGGGTGAAAGGAGGGAGAAAAGTATAAATGGGGGTGGAGGGGAATAAGATGGAGGGAAATACATCATAATCAAAAATATGAATAAAGTGAAATCTCCCATGAAAAGAAAGCAGATAGCAAAGTGGATTAAAAAACAGAATATTACAACATGTCCTTTACAGAAAACACATTTGAAGCAGAGAAATATACACAGAATAGAGGAAAAGGTTGGAGAAGTGTATATTGTACTTCATCTGAAGTATCAAGAAAATGGATAGCAAAGGAGGCAAAGCAAAAACAAAAATAGATCTAATTAAAAGAGATGTGAAAGGAAAGTACATCGTGGGAAAAGGTACCATAAGGTAAAGTCATACTAATACTAAATATATATTCACCAAATGATATAGTATCCAAATTCTTAGAGGAGAAGTTAAATAAGTTAAAGGAAGTAATAGATAGCAAAGTTGTATTGGTGGAGTGTTCGCCCCTCTCCCCATCTCAGAACTGGTCATATCTAAACACAAAATAAGTAAGAAAGCAGTGAAGGAAGTGAACAGAGCTTTAGGAAAGTTATATATGAAAGACCTCAGGAAAAAAAAAATTAATGAGGATGAAGGAATATGTCTTTCTCTCAGCAATACATGACATGACATGGAAAAATTTGCCATCTATTAATGCATAAAAACTTAACAACCAAATGCAGAAATGCTGGAATATTAAATGAAAAAATGTCTAATTAAGGATCATGGAAACACAGGTTAAAATTAATTGGAAACTAAATAGTCTAGTCCTAAAGAAGGAGTGGGTCAAACAATACAACATGGAAATGTCAAAGAAAATGACAATAATGAGGAAATAGACCAACACTCATGGAATGAAGCCAAAGCAGTTTTTAAGGAAATTGAATTCCTCTAAATATTTACACAAATAAAAAAAAGAAAAAGGCGAAAATGAATTGGATGTACAACTAAAAATAACTAGAAAAAGAACAATTAAATATCCCTAATTAGATATCAAATTAGTAATTCTAAACTCTAAAGGAGAAATTAATAAAAGTGAAAATAAGAAAGTTATAGAACTAATAAATAAAACTATCTGCTTTTATAAAAAGTAAAAAGCAGTAAAATAAATATTCATTTTATTAATTTGATAAAAAAGGAAGAAAACCAAATTACCAGTGTCAAAAAGGAGAAGGATGAATACACCACCAAAGAAGGGGAAGTTAAAACAATAATTAGGAGGTATTTTTCCCACCTATATGATAATAAATCTGACAATATAAGTAAAATGGATAAATATTTACAAACCCTAAATTACTCAGATTAATAGAAGAGGAAATAAAATATTTAAATAACCCCATTTCAGAAAAAGAAGTTGAAGAAGCAACCAATGAACTCTTAATGAGAAAATCTACAGGGCCAGATGAATTTAAAAGTGAACTCTACCAAACAATTAAAAAAGAATTAACGCCAACACTATATAAATGATTTGGAAAAATAGGCAAATAAGGAGCCTTCCCAAAGTCCTCTCATGACACAAATATTTAGCGGATACCTAAACTGGAAAGAGACAAAATAGAGAAATACAAGCATAGATCAATTTCCCAAATGAATATTGATACAAAAATTTTAAAGTGAAATATTAGCAATGTGATTATAGCAACTTATCATGATGATAATACATTATGACCAGGTCGGATTTATACCAGGAAGATAGGACTGGTTCAATACTAAGAAAACTATCAGCATAATTGACCATACCAATAAAAAATCTAACAAACCATATGATTATCTCAAAAGAAAAACTTTTTTGACAGAATTCAACAACCATTCCAACGAGACAGCACAGGAATAAAAGAAGTGATCCTTAAAATAATAAGTAGTAAAACAATCATTAAGCATTATATGTAATGAGGGCAAACTAGAAGCATTCCCAAAAACAGCTTGGATGAAAAATGAGTCCCCATTTTCACGACTATTTTTCAATAATATACTGTAAATGTTAATGCTAGCAATTAGAGAAGAACAATATATTTAAAAAATTAGAATCCTCGATGAGGAAACAAAACTATTACTCTTTGCCAGTGATATTATGCTGCGTTTAGAGAATCCCAGAAGACCAACTAAAAGAATACTTTAAATAATTAACAACTTTAGCAAAGTTAGAGGACATCAAATAAATCCACATAAATCATCCTCATTTCTACATATTACCCAAACAAGCCCAACAGCAAGAGAAAGCAAGAGAAATTCCATTTTAAAAAACTGTAAATAATATGAAATATTTGGAAGCTTATCTGTCAAGAAAACTCAGAAACTATATGAATGCAATTACAAAACACTTTTGACACAAATGAAGTCAGATCTAAGCAACTGCAAAATAACAGTTGTTCATGGGTATCCCTAGCTAATATAGTGAAAACGACATTTCTACCTAAATTAATTTTCTTATTCACTACCATAACATTCAAACTATCAAGACTATTTGATAGACCTAGAAAAAAGAATAACTAAATTTATCTGGAAGAAAATAGGTCAAGAATATCAAGGAAATTAATGTAAAAACACAAAACAGTGTAAAGGATGGTAGCCTCCCCAGATCTCAAACTGCACTTGAGAACCTTTGATTGAATTATAACTTTTTGTTCTTCGAGGTTTGATTCAATAAGTGGGCCACACTGGAAAACCTAGAGAGCCACTTGTTAGGTTTTGTACTTCCTTTTCCATTTGTCTCATTGTCCTTTTAAATTTTTCCATGATTTTGTTTTCATATTTCTAAAGTCATTGATCAGTTTTTCTTCTGTTTCTCTAATTTGGCTTTTAAAATCCTTCCTGAGCTCTTCTAGCAAGGCTCATTGTGCTTCAGAGCAGTTCATATTCCCTTCTGAAGTTTCAGATTGGAGTACAGTCTTAGTGATGACCTCTTTGCTATTTGTGTTTTTCTCCTTGTCCCCATATAACTTTTCTATTCATCTTTCTTTTCTGCTTTGTTTCTTATTCATGTTAATAACCCCTTTCCTGGATTTTAAAGTAGATCTCTGCATCAGTGGCACAGGGAGTTCTGTCCAACAGTTCTTGTGCCTGGAGCTTGAGGATTTTTTGTGTTATGGCCTCTGGTTCTATCAGCTAGAAACTAAAATGCTTCAACTAACCTGGTGCTGAGCTGGCTGGTGTAGGAAAGCAGAGGCCAGGTGAGGTCTTTTTGGGTTTCCCTGAAATTACCTTGGAGCTAGCTCGTTAAGTGTGGGGGAGGGGTGGTCTGGTGGCCTGGATATCTCCTCTGCTGAGCTAGAATACAGGCAAGCTCAATGGCTGGTGATCTCATCTTTACTAGTGCCTTCTTGTTTCCCCTGTGGTGTTGAGGTATGACTGGGGTCCTGGTGTTGGCAGTAACTGACTTCACCCCCTTAGGGCTCAGGAACTTCTCCTGGGTTGTTGAGGTGGGGCTGTATGGGACAGCTCTGAACGTGTACTGGTCCCCTTTGGCCACAGCCAAATGAACCCTCCTTAGAGATCAATCTAGCCCCATGGGCTGAGTCTGTTTAACCCTTTTGCTGTTCCCACCATTCCAGGGTTTTTCCTGGGAAGACATTCTCTGGGTTCCTCAAGGTCTAAAAGTGGAGGTAGATAGCAATTACTGATCACCCTGCCATCTTGTCTCCCTGAACAGGAAGGGAGAAAGAGCTTATTCAGTGGAGGGAGAAGTGAAGAGGTGAGAGGTAAAAAGTGTCAAAAGCTTTTTTGGCATAGAATGAGATAATCATGTGGTTTCCATTAGTTTTACTGTTGATATAGTCAATAGTGCTGATAGTTTTCCTAATACTGACCCAGCCCTGCATAGCTCATATTAATCCTCTCTGATCATAATGCATTATGCTCATGATAAATTGCTGTGTTCTTTTTGCTAACACTTTATTTAAAATTTTTGCCTTTATTTTCATTAGAGAAATTGGTCTATAATTTTCTTTCTCTGTTTTGGCTCTTCCTGGTTTAGGTAGCAGAACCATATTTGTATCAAAAGAAGCAATTTAGAGGACTACTTCTTCATCAATTTTGCCAAATAATCTGTATAGTGTTGTAATTAACTGTTCTTTAAATGTTTGATAGAATTCAATTGCAAATCCATCTGTCCCTGGAGATTTTTTCCCAGAGAGTTTATTCATGGCTTGCATAATTTCTTTGTTCTGAGATGGGGTTATTTAAGTATTCAACTTCCTCTTCTGTTAATCAAGGCAATTTATATTTTTCAAAATGTTCATCTACTTCATTTAGAATGTTGCAATTTTGGGATACATTTGAGCAAAGTAATTTCTTTTTTTTTTCAAAATTATTTATTTGTTTATTTTTTCAACATTCATTTCCACAGGATTTTGAGATTAAACTTTCTCCTCACATCTCCCCTCTTCCCACCCCAAAACTCTGTACATTCTTATAACCCCTTCCCTCAGTCTCCCCTCCCTTCGATCACACTCCTCCCTTGCCTTATTCCAATTCTCTCTCTCTCTCTCTCTCTCTCTCTCTCTCTCTCTCTCTCTCTCTCTCTCTCTCTCTCTCTCTCTCTCTCTCTCTCTCTCTCTATATATATATATATATATATATATATATATATATATATATATATATATATATGTATATATACATATATACGTATAAATATAAACACTTGTATACACAAACATTTGTATAATCCCTCCAACTACCCAAATACTGAGAAAAGTTCAAGAGTTATAAATATTATCTTTCCATGTAGGAATATAAACAGTTCAACTTCAGTAAGCCTCTTATGATTTCTCTTTCCTGTTTACCTTTTTGTACTTCTCTTGATTCTTGTGTTTGAAAGTCGAATTTTCTATTCAGCTCTAGTTTTTTCATCAAGGATGCTTGAAAATCCTCTATTTCACTGAAGGATAATTTTTTCCCTTCAAATATTATAGTCAGTTTTCCTGGGTAGCTGATTCTTGGTTTTAATCCTAGTTCCTTTGACTTGCAAAACGTCGTATTCCAAGCCCTTCAATCCCTTAATGTAGAAGCTGCCAGATTCTGTGTTTTACTGATTGTATTTTCACAACTCTTGAGTTGTTTTTTTCTGCCTGCTTACAATTCTTTATCCTTTATCTGGGGACTCTGAAGTTTGGCTGCAATATTTCAAGGAGTTTGTCTTTTCAGATCTCTTTCAGGAGATAATTGGTGCATTCTTTAAACATTTATTTTACCGTCTGGCTCCAGAATATCAAGGCAGTTTTGCTTGATAATTTCAGGAAAGATGATGTCTAGGTTGCTTTTTTGATCATGGCTTTCAGGTAATCCCATAATTTTTAATTTTTATGTCCTGCATCTATTTTCCATGCCATTTGTTTTTCCAGTGACATATTTCACATTGTCTTCTATTTTCTTGATCTTTTGGCTTTGTTTTGTAACTTTTTGGTTTCTCATAAATTCCTTAGCTTCCATCTGCTCCATTCTACTTTTTAAAGAAATCTGTTCTTCAGTGAGATTTTAAACCTCCCTTTCCATTTGACTAATTCTACTTTCTAAAGCATTCTTCTCCTCATTGCCTTTTGAACCTCTTTTGCCATTTAGATTAGTCTGCTATTAAATGTGTTAATTTCTTGAGCATTTTTGGGTGTCCTTTAGGAAGCTGTTGACTGGCTTTTCATTATTTTCTTGCATTGCACTCATTTCTCTTCCCAATTTTTCCTCTACCTCTATTATATGATTTTCAAAATTCCTTTTGAGCTCTTCCAGGTCCTAGACCATCCCATATTTACTCTGGAGGTTTTGGATGCAGAAGTCTTGACTTTTAGGTATTCCTCTGGTGGATTGCATTGTTCTTCCTCATCCACAAGGATGGAAGAAAATACTTGCTCACCCAGAAAGTAACCTTCCAATGTTTTTTTTTTTCTTTTTGGGGGCATTTCCCCAGCAAGTTACTTGAGTTTGGTGTTGTCATGAATAGGGCATACTCTGGGGACCTGTAATTTCTCCCTTCCTTGAAGGTGGTAAAATCAAGGGAGAGGAGTTTATTCCTCTCTTTGCCTGCATTCTGGTCTTGTGAGCAACTAAAAACATTCTTTTCTGCCTTGGATCTACCAGTAGAATTCCCTCTCCAGAGCCTGCACCAACTGCACTATGCCAGCCAACACTCCTCCTTCTCAACACAGGGCTGCCACTCAGGGCAGAGATTCAGATCAGCAGCTCAATTCTCCCAGGGTCTTTAGGCCAGGGTTCCAACAATGGAAACTGCCACTGCCTCAGGCTGCCTGTGACTAGAGCTAGACCACTGTCTTCCTTTCTCATGTATGTGAAAGAGCTTTCTTACTGACTTTTGAAGCTGTCTCAGTCAGTTGTGGGTTCAGAAATCTGAGAATCACAGCTGCTGCCAGGAGCACCTTGAATTCTGCTCAGGTCCTGTCCTCGATGTGTGGCCAAGGGTAGGCTGCACTCTGCTCCATGCCTGGAGTGATAGACCTTTCCTGTCGGCCTTCCAGGCTGCCTTAGGCTGAAAATCTCTTTCACTGTGTCGTTTTGTGACTTCTGCTGCTCTAGAATTTATTTAGAGTCCTTTTTATAGGTATTTTATGGGCTTTGGCGACAGAGTTTCTGGAGTTGTATCCTTCTACTCCACCATATTGTCTCTGCCTCCTGGCAAAGTCATTTGTAATTGTTGTTTTAATGTCCTCCTCTTTGGAGGTGCATTCACCCTTTTAATTTTTGATTATGGTAATTTGGTTTTCTTCTTTCTTTTTTAAATCAAATTGACTAATTATTTTTCAGTTTTATGGTTTTTTTTTTATAAAACCAACTCTTAATTTTAGTTATTAGTTCAATAGTTTTCTTAATTTCATTTTCATTAATCTCTCATTTGGTTTTCAGTATTTCTTTTTTGGTATTTACTTGAGGATTTTCAATTTGTTCTTTTTCTAGCTTTTTCAGCTGCCCAATTGTCTGCCCAATTCATTGATCTTCTCCTCTAATTTCTTCATGCTGGCATTCATATAAATGAAAAATATAAAACTTCCCATAAGAACCAATTTTGGAGTGTCCCATAAGATTTGCTAGACTTTCTCATTATCTTTACTCTCTTGAATGAAGTTCTTGATTTTTTCTGTGATTTTCTCTTTAATCCACTCATTCTTCAGGATTAAATATTTCGTTTCCCATTAATTTTTGGTTTATTTTTCAGTGAAATTTCACTACATATAATTTTTATTACATTATTATCTGAGAATGATGGATTGACTATCTCTGTCTTTCTGCACTGGATTTTGAGGTTTCTATGCAGTAGTACATAGTCAATTTTTGTACATGCCCCATGTACCACTGAGGAAGAGGTGTATTCCTTTACATCTTCTTTCAATTTTCTCCAGACATCTAGACTTTTATTCACTTTTTTAACTTATTTCTTGTTCATTTTGAGGTTAGATTTATCAAGTTCAGAAAGAAGCAGGGTGAAGTCTCCCATTAGTATAGTTTTGCTGTATATTTCTTCCTATAAACACTTTAACTTCTCCTCTAAGTATTTGGATGCTATACCACTTGGAGCACATATGTTTAGTAATGATATTGCTTCATTGTCAATGGTGTTTTTTATTAGGATATAGTTTCCTTCCTTATCAGTTTTAATTAGATGTATTTTTGCTTTTGCTTTCTCTGAGATTAGGATTGCTACCCCTGTTTGTTTTACATCAACTGAAGCACAATATATTCTGCTCCAACCTTTTACATTTATGCTGTATGTATTCCTCTGTTTCAAAAGGGTTTCTTGTAGGCATCATATTATTGGACTATGGTTTTCGATCCATTCTGCTCTCCGTGTCTATTTTATGAGACAGTTCATCCCATTCCCATTCACAGTTATGATTACTATCTGTGTCTTTCCCTCCATGATCTTTTCCTCTATTTATATTTTCAGTTCTCCCTTCTCCCTTCCCCTCCATAATAGAGATTTAATTTTAGACCACTGTCTCTACTAGTCTTCCCTCCTTTCTTTCAGCAGTCCTCCCTTTTACTCTCCTTTTCCCTTACCATGCTTCCACCCCTTTTAGCCTCCCTTCGCTCTTCTTTCCCCTTTCCCTTCCTATTGTCTATAGAGCTACTTAGATTTCTATACTTAAGTGAGTTTGTTGTTCTCTCTTTGAACCAAATCAGATGAGAGTACCTTTCAAACAATACTCATCTCCCTCCTCTCTTCCCCTCCAGTGTAATATATTTTGTGCCTCTTCTTCTGACATAATGTACCTTTTCTGTCTCCTCCTTTTCACATCTCCCAGTACAATACCTTTGTACCCTTCAATCACATTTTTATTATCACATCATTTACTTTATACCCACTCTCTCTTTCTAAGTATATCACTTTTATATAACATAATATGTATGCAATTCTCAAATGTAACAAGTATCATCTTCCCTTATAGGGATGTAAAGAATTTTCCTGTATTAAATAACAAGAATATTTCCCACATTTACCTTTATATGCCTCTCTTGAGCCTTATGTTTAAAGATCAAATTTTCTATTGAGCTCTGGCTTTTGATGAGGAAGGTCTGGAAATCCTTTATTTAATTCAATGTCTATATCCTTGGCAGAGATATTTTGGTCACTCGTAATTTATCCTTGCTTGTACTCCCAATTCATTTGCCTTACAAAATATCATATTCCAATCCCTCCAGTCTTTTAACGTAGAAGCTCTAAGGTCCTTTGTGATCCTGTCCTTAGCTCCTCGATATTTGAATTGTTTCTTTCTGGTTATATTTCCTCCTTCACTTGGCAGTTCTTGAATTTAGCAAAAATATTCCTTGGTGTTTTTAGTTTGGTATCATTTTCAAAAGGTGAACTGTGGATTATTTCCGTAACTATTTTGCCCTCTGGATCTAGGACTTCTGATCAGTATTCTGTGATGATTTCTTGGAAGATATTGTCCAGGCTATTTTTTTCCATCCTGTCTTTCTGGTAGATCATTGATTCTTAAATTTTCTCTCTTGGACCTATTTTCCAGGTCGAATGTTTTTCCAATTGATATGTTGCATTTTCTTGTATCTTTTCATTATTTAGCTTCTGTTAGACTAATTCTTGATGTCTCATAGAGTCATTAGCTTCTACCTGCCTAATTTTAGTTTTTCTCAAATTGTTTCCTTAACTTTTGCATCTCCCTTTCAATCTGTCCAATTGTTTCTTTTTAAGGCATTATTTTCTGCAGTTAGTTTTTGTACTTCCTTTTCCATTAGTCAATTTTCCCCATTATATTTTGTAGTTCTTTTTCCATTTGTCCAATTTTCCTTTCAAATTCTTCAGTGATTTCTTTTAAAATCGTTGGTCAATTTTTCTTCTACTTCCCTTATTTCCCTTTTAAAATTCTTCTTCAGCTCTTCCAAGAGTGCTCTTTGGACTTGAGACCAGTTCATATTCCCTTCTGAAGTTTCAGATAGGAGAACATTATCAATGCTAACCTCTTTGGTATTTATGTTCTGGTCCTTGTCCCCATAAAAGGTTTCTATGGTCTTTCCTTTTCTGCTTTCCTTCTTGCTTGTAATGATCACACTTCTCCTAACTTTTAAAGTGGATTTCTGCTTCTTAGGAACAGGAGTCTCTGTCCCACTGTTGTCCATAGAACTTGAGGCTTTGTGCATTTGGGCCTCTGGTTCTTTCAGCTAGAAGCTATAATGCCATAGCTTACCTGGTGCTGAGCTGCCTTATGTGTCAAAGGAGAGGCCAGGTAAATTTTTTTTAAGTTTCCCAGGTGTTGCCCTGGAGCTAGTTATGTTAAGTGTGGGAGATCTCTTCTTGAGCACAGGCAGACTCAGTGTTTGGCAAACCCTGTTTGTATTAGTGTCTTCACTATTCCCCTGGGATTCTGAGGCACTGTTGAGTTCCTGGTGTTGATAATTGAGGGCTCCACCCCCTTGAGGCTCAGAATCTCCTTCCCATTCTCTGGGGTGGGGCTGTCTGGGAAAGTTCTAGTCTTGTACTGCTCCCCTTCCACTACAGCAAGAGGGACCCCCTTTGAAATTTTCTTAGCCTCATGGTGTAAGAAATTATTTGCCCCTTTGGCTGATCCCACTGTTCCAGGATGTTTCCTGGGGAAATACTCTATGGGTTTTTCAAGGTCAACAAATGGTGGCTTAGAGTATTTACAGGTCACTCGACCATCTTGGCACCTGGAACTTTAATTAGATGACTTATAGACATTTGTTCTGTGGGCTGATAGTTTCAGGAGCAGCTGTTGCATTTACCTGGCATTCTGCAATTCTCTGTCCCCCAGTTTCTACTGGATTTCAGTTCTCAGCTGATATCTTTGACAATCTGCACTTCTGTTGCGTCAGATCACCTGGGGTTTCCTGTTCCACTTTGCTATGGTAGACTCTGTGCTGGTAAATACTTTTTGCTTTGTGCTCCTCCAGCCCCATGAAGCACATTCCTTTCGACCTTCCAGGTTGTTCTGGTTGGAAATCTGCCACATTCTGCCTCCCACTGAATTCTCCCACTCCAAAAGACTCTCTTTATAGAGGTATCTGAAGGAATTTGTCCTAGAAGTTAAGTGAGTAGTTGCTCTCATTTTGCAATCTTCGCCAGTTCTAGTTTTGAAGAAATTCTTCTCTTCATTGCATTTTTGTATTTCCTTTTCCATTTGGCCAATTGTATTTTAAAGGAGTCTTTTTCCTTTAGTCAATTTTTGTCCTTCCTTTTTCAAGCTATTTACTCTCTGTTGCACACCTCTCATTCCTTTATCTCATTCCTTTTTCCAGTGTTCCTTCTACCTCTCATACCAAAATTTTAATATACTTCTTGTGGTCTTCCAAGAAGATTATCTGGACTTGGATGAATTCATATTTCTTTCTGAGGTTTCAGATGCAGGTACTTTGATAATGTTGTCCTCTTCCAAGCTTGGATTTTGATCATACCTTTCTCTAATATTTCTATATGGTCAGTATTCTTTTGTGCTTCTTATTCATATGTTTGCCTATTTCCTGACTTTTATAGTTGAACTATCATGTTGGAGTACAGGGGGAAATTGTACCGAGTTTGCTGTGCTGAGGGTCAGTGGAAGCTTTTTATGCTGAGGCCTCAGTGGCAGCTTTGGTCTCCAGGTGCTTGGCAACTTACCTGATTTTGAGCTTGGTTCCTAATGGTGACATGAGTTCACGTTGTGTTTTTAACATTTCCCTTTGGCTGTGCTAAAGTAAGGGGAAGTCCTCTGCTGAAGAATGTCTGTATGTTCTGGGCTGTACTGAAGCAAATGTGATGCTGGCTGCTAGAGAATGACTACACACCTGGAACTACACTGAAACATTTAGAAGTCTGCTGATAGAGGCCACCCCCCCAGTCAGGCTGCACTGGAACAAAAAAGGTGTGGCTGCTGGAGGATGCTTACCCATCTGGGGCTCCACTAAATTTTCCAAAGGTCTACTTCTGAGCATAGCCTACCCACCTGCCCAGTTCTGTGCTGGCACACTTGGTGGTTCTCTAAGCTAAAGTGTGCCATCTCACTGGCCTATGCTATGGTAGATGTGCCATCCTGGGAATGGCGTTTTCCTGTTCTACCACTCTGGGTCTCAGGATCTCCTGCTGGTTTGCTGAGGTGCGGTTTACCAACAGCTTAGTAGGTCACTTCCAGTCCTGAAATGTGCTCCCCTTTTACTTTAGGGTAACAAAATTTTCTTGCTGATTCTCCAAATTTCATATGCCAAGAGACTGGTGAACGCATTTTCCTGCTGTCTCCACTGCTCCAGAATTTTTTCTGGAGCACAGTTTTCTCTTTGTTTATTTATTTTTCTATCTTGGCTCCAAGAAGTCCATAGAATCTGCTTTTAAAACCTTGAGATCCAAATTCGCTCCCTTCCTTCCACTCAAACCCCTACATTGAGAAGGCAAACTATTTCCTATGAGCAGTACACGTATAGTTATGAAAAGCAAGTTTCCATATTAGTCAAATTGTGAAAGAAAACAAAAAACAAACTCATGGAAAATTAAATAAAGCTTAAAAATGTGTGCTTCAATCTGTATTCAGACACCATCAATTCTTTTTCAGTGGAGGAATAGCATTTTTCATCATAAGTCCTTCAGAGTTTTCTTGGATCATTGAACTGGTGAGACCAGCTAAGGCATTCACAGCTGATCAATTACAATGTTGCTGTTACTTTGTACATAGTACATTTAACTTTGCTTAAGCCTATGAAAGTCCGTCCATGTTTTTCTGAGAGCATCTTAGTCATCACTTCTTATAGTAAAATAATATTCCATCTCAATCACATTTGTTTAGCCATTCCCCGATTGATGAGCATCTGCTCAATTTCTAATACTTTTCCCTCAGAACAGTTACTCTAAATATCTTTGTACACACAAGTCATTTTCCTTTTTATTTTATTTCTCTTTGTGGATAAAGACCTAGCAATGGTATCGTTAGGTCAAAGGGTGGTGGTTTATAACCCTTTGGACATAATTCCAAATTACTTTACAGAATGGTGGAATCATTTCATAACTCCACCAACGATGCATTAATGTCTCACTTTCCCACAACTTTTATCACCTACGTTTTCTGTCTTTTAGTCAATCTAATAGATATGAGGTAATTCCTCAGACTTGCATTTTTTTTGTGTGGTTACTATTGCTACCATTATTTCCCTCCATCCTATTTTCTTACTGTTTACTCTATTCCATCTTCCATCACCCTGTACCTTTTCAAAGGTGTTTTCCTTCTATTTACTCATTATCCCCATCTGCCCTCCCTTCTCGCATCCTGACATCTTTTAACCCTTCTCCTCTTACTCTCCTGTAGGGTGAATGTAATGGCAATAAAATTAAAATCTTTGGCTGTTTTCCTTTTATTAAAAATGCCTCTGGTGGAAAAATGTGATTAAAGATCTTTCCTACATATTCATTGGCCTCCTCATTGTGGGAAGCTTGATAAGGGGAATTGTTTCATAGGAAGGTAACAAGTAAGTTTTATTTTTTTTATTTTTTTCCTATTGATTTACTCTGGTTCTAAAATAGGTACAAATTAGGGTATAAATATTCTAAGGGTGAGGCTTTACTTTGGGGCTTAGTTTTTGTAATAAGATTTGAGTGTCACATGAGGACACTGAGAAGCTGCTAAGGCTTTCAGAACCCAGAAGTCGAGCTTCCGTCTCTGGGAGCTATGGTCAGACAATTGTACCTGCCTGTTGAACTCAGACAGAGGAAGCCACGTCTGTTGCATTCTAATTTCTCTGAATTTTCTTTGAAGGTCAAGTTGCTGATTCCACTGAATTAAGTGAGTGAAATATGTGCTTGGATAAAGGATTAATACATTTGCTTGAATAAGTGATTGTTAACCCCTCAAAAGTTGTCTTTCCTGGATGGCAAAACCAAGATGGCAGAGCAGAAGGACACACCTCTAGAAACTATTCTCCCACAGTCCATAAGATACTTATATAAATGACTCTAAATAAATTCTAGAGCAGCAGAAGCCACAAAAAGAGAGAGAGAGCCAAAGGCAGCATGGAAGGCTGACAGGAAAGGTCTATCGTGCTGGATGCAAAGTGGAGTGCAGCATAGCGGGGGCTGCACCCTGGCAAGGAGAGGACTTGAGCACGCTTCAAGGAGCCAGCAGCAACATCTGTGGGTGTGAGATTCTTTAAATCTCAAACTCCAAAGACAGCTTCAAAGGTCAGTGAGAAATCTCTTTCACTTGGGTGAAAAGGAAACCCAGCAGTCTAGCCTTGGCCTCAGGCTTCCATTGTTGGAGCCCTGGCCTAAAGCCCCTGAGAGAATTGAGCAGTTGATGTGGATCTCATCCCTGAGTGGCAGCCTTAGGGTGAGGAGGAGCACTGGCATGTGGAGGCTCTGGAGAAGGAATTCTGCTAACAGAACAGAGCACAGGCCAGGACAAGAGTAACCTCGTCTCCCATGATTCTGCCACTTTAGAGGAATGGAGAATTTACAGGTCTGCAGAGTATACCTTCCTCTTGATAAAGGACTCAAAAGTGAAGTAACTGATGGGAAAAATGTCCAAAATTGGGAAAAAGAATAAGACAATAGAAGGTTACTTTCACAATGAGCAAGTATTTTCTTTCATCCTTTCGGATGAGGAAAAAAAAAAACAACAATGCATGATATCAGAGGAAACCCTAAAAGTCAAGGCTTCTGCATCCAAAACCTCCAAAATTAATATGCAATGGTCTCATGTCATGGAAGAGCTCAAAAAGGATATTGAAAATCAAGTAAGTGAGGAAGAGGAAAAATTGGAAAGAGAAATGAGAGTGATACATGAAATTGGTGAAAAGCAAGTCAACAGCTTTCTAAAGTAGACCCAAAAAATTTTGAAGAAATTAGCACCTTTAAAAATAGACCAACTCAAATGGCAAAAGAGGTCCAAAAAGTCAATGAGAAGAATGATTTAAAGAGTAGAATTAGCCAAATGGAAAAAGAGGTTCAAAAATTCAATGAAGAAAATAGTTCCTTAAAAATTAGAATGGGCAGATAGAAACTAATGACTTGATGCAAAAGCAAGAAATTACAAAACAAAACCAAAAGAATGAAAAAAAATAAGAGACAATGTGAAATATCTCCTTGGAAAAACTACTGACCTGGAAAATAGATCCAGGAAAGACAATTCAAAAATTATGGGACTAACTGAATGTCATGATCCAAAAAAAAAGAGTCTAGACATCACCTTTCGTGGAATTATCAGTGAAAACTTCCCTCATATTCTCGGACCAGAGGGTAAAATATATATTGAAAGAATTCGCCGATCACCTTCTGAAAGAAATCCGAAAATAAAAACTTTTAGGAACACTGTAGCCAAATTCCAGAGTTGCCACGTCAAGGAGAAAATATTGCAAGTAGCCAGAAGGAAACAATTCGAGTATTGTGAAAATACAATTAGGATAACACAGGATCTGGCAGCTTGTTCATTAAGATTCTAGAACCAGAGGGCAAAATAAGTATTCAAGGAATCCACTGATCATGTCCTAAAAGAGATCCAAAAAGAGAAACTCCTAGGAATATTGTGGCCAAATTCCAGAGTTCCCAGGTCAAGGAGAAAATATTGCAAGCAGCTAGAAAGAAACAATTCAAGTATTGTGTGAATACAATCAGGATAACAGAAGATCTAGCAGCTTCTACATTAAGGGATCAAAGGGCACGGAATATGATATTCCAGAAGTCAAAGGAACTAGGACTAAAACCAAGATTCACCTACCCAGCAAAACTGAGTATAATACTTCAAGGGAAGAAATGGTCATTCAATGAAAAGAAGACGGTTAAGCATTTTTGATGAAAAGATCAGAGGTGAATAGAAAATTTGACTTTCAAACACAATAATCAAGAGAAGCATGAAAAGGTAAACAGGAAAGAGAAATCATAAGAGACTTACTAAAGCTGAACTTTTTGTTACATGCCTACGTGGAAAGATAATATTTGAAACTCTTGAAACTTTTCTCAGTATTTGGGTAGTTGGAGGGAATACATACATACATACATACATACATACATACATACATACATACACACACACATATATGTATGTATACAGAAGGAGGAAGGGAGAGAGGGAAGGAGAGAGGGAGCTAGAGAGAGAGAGAGAGAGAGAGAGAGAGAGAGAGAGAGAGAGAGAGAGAGAGAGAGAGAGAGAGAGAGAGGGTAAAGGGTGAGTTGAATAGGAAGGGATGATATAAAAAATGAAGTTACGGGGTGAGAGGAATATATTGGGAGGAGAAAGGAAGAATTGGAATGAGGCAAATTTTCTCTCATAAAAAAGGCAGAAAAAGCTTTTTTCATGGAGGGGGAAAGGAGGATGTGGGAGGTGAAAAGGGAAGCTTACTCTCATCACATTTGGATTAAGGAGGGAATAACATGCACACTCAATCTGGTATGAAAATCTGTCTTACACTAAAGGAAAATAAGGGAGAAATGAATAAGTAGATTGTGGTGGGGGGGATGGAAGGGAAGCCAAATGAGAGGAAGTAGAAATTAGAAGTGAACACTCTTGGGGAGGGATAAGGTCAAAAGAGAGAGCAGAATAAATGGGGGGAGCAGGATAGGATGGAGAGAAATATAGGGAATCTTTTACAACATGACTATTATGGAAGTATGTAGCAAAAGTACACATATATAGCCTATATCCAATTGCTGGCCTTCTCAGTTGGGATGAATGGGGAGAAATTAGAACTCAGTGTTTTAGGAGTGAATGTTGAGAATTGTTTTTGCATGTAACTGAGAAAGAAGAAATACAGGTAATAGGGTATAGAAATCTATATGGCTCTAGAAGAAAAGAGAGAAGATGGGGAAAAAGGAAAGGAAGTATGTGATAGAATGGAGTGTAGTTTGGGGGAAGGGGCAATCAGAATGCATGGTGTTTTGGAGTAGGGGAGGGGAGAGATGGGAGGAAAATTTGATTCTCAAAATCTTATGGAAACGAATGTTGAAAATGAAAAATAAATAAATTGGAAAAAAATGTAGCCTTTTCTTTTATGAATACAGATCTAAGAACTTGTGATAACAGCCCCCTCCCACGCAGTGCATGTTGGGGAGCTTACTAATGCAATGAGAAAGATTTCCATATCCAACTGAGTGGTATTATTTCCTCTTAGAATCAAATCTAATGAGATTAAGTTTCACTTACTCTCCTTATCTTCCCTGAATTTCCCTTCACTGAAAAAGGATTTTTTTGGGTCTCTTTTATGTGAGATAGTTTGTCCCATTCCACCTCTCCCTTTCCCTGTCATCCACATCATTCCCCTCTCATGTTTTAATTTTACATTTTAAGAAAGATGATCCATTCATATTTAACTCACACCTATACCTTCTATCATACTTTTATCTTTCCTAATAGTAAGAACGTTCCTGTGAGTTAAAATTATAGTTTTCCCGTGTAGGAATGTAAACAGTTAAGTGATTCTCTTGAATCTTGTAACTGAAAGTCAAAATTTCTATTCAGCTCTGGTCTTTTCAATAAGAATGCCTGGAAGTACTCTACTTCATTGAAATTCCATTTATTTTCCCTGAAGTGTTATAATCAGATTTGCTGGGTAGGTGTATTTGGGTTTTAATTTCATTTCCTTTAACTTCAGGAATATCATATTTTATCCCGTAATATAGAAGCTGCTAGATCTTGTGTTATCCTGATTGTATTTCCACAATACTCGAATTATTTCTTTCTGGTTGCTTGACCTGGGAACTCTGAAATTTGACTACAATGTTCCTAGGAATTTCTCTTTTTGGATGTCTTTCAGGAGATGATTGACTGATTCTTTCAATATTTATTTTGCCCTCTTGTTTTAGAATGTCAGGGCAGTTTTCCTTGATAATCTCAGGAAAGGTGATGTCTAGGTTCTTTTTTAAAATCACATCCTTCAGGTGGTGAAAAAATTTATAAATTATTTTTCATTGATCTATTTTCATGTCAGTTTTGTTTTCTAATAAGATGTTTCACATTGTCTTCAATTTTTTTGTCTTTATTTTTTAATATTTGTAGCCCCAATGTAATATCCATAGCAACTGCTATGAGTATGCATGAACATCTCCAGGGTAAATTTGCAAAATATTAACCCTCTTTCTCAAATAAAACCAAAATATTTTTTTCAGATACGAGAAAGTCAATTCCATCATGTTAACATGAACTTTGTACACATGATCAGTAAAGGGAGCATGGCCATTCTCCAAATCGTCATCAGGCCTCATCATAAACAAGCTCCCTTAGGCAAAATCGCTCCCTTTCCCACTCATGCTATCTTCTATGCTCTCTCTCTCTCTCTCTCTCTCTCTCTCTCTCTCTCTCTCTCTCTCTCTCTCTCTCTCTCTCTCTTTCTCTCTCTCTCCTCTTTGTCCTTTCACAGATCAACCCCACCCTCTCCCAACTTCACCCTTCCTGCTCCACCTGTCAAGCAAGCTACTCCTACCTTGCCTTACGACTCAGGTTACATGTGGCTCAAACTGTGGCCTGGGTCAAAGCTCAAAGCAGGTCACATGAACCTATTAAAGGTCAGGGAAGATCTTCAAATTCCTTTAACATTATCTTGGTTTCTTGATTTCCCATAGTCATCAGCTTTCATTTGCTCAATTCTAATTTTAAAGGACTCTTTTCTTCAGGGAGCATTAGTACCCCCTTTTCCACCTGGCCAATTCTACTTTTTAAAACATTATTTTTTTTTCCTGCTTAGATTCAGTCCAGGTCTGACTCTGTCTAGCTGAGATTCTATCTGGACCGCTTTTCAATACAAGCATCACAAATGGTTAGACTCCTTAAGAGTCAACTGAATACTTTAAACCTTCAGCAAACTTTGTTTTATTTTGCCTGGAAGAAGTCTTGAGTAGAATTAAATCGGCAGTACCCAGCGTGTTTGTATTTTGAGGTCCTGAGCACCCCAAACCTCATCTGCTTCCAGACCTCAACATATGGTTCCCTGACTGGGAACCACTGCTAATCTCAAGGTTTCCTCCAGCCAAGTCTGAAAGGTATGTAAGCCTCTCTCCTTATCTTCTTCTGCCTAAGTACATTGGAAGTGTTTGTTTTTTTTTTCCAGCCTGACCTCTCAGATCCTAGTAGGTTAGGCAGCTAGGAGACTGTCTGATACAGGTTCTCAGTCCAGTAGTTATGGTGGAAGTCATGGACCTGGGCAAACTTCTTGAAGCATGGAGCACAGGGACAGAGACGCTGTTTGGAAATGTGTGCCATATTCTTTCAATTCTCTCCAACAGGGAATTGGAAAAGTTCATGTACCTTTTAATGGTTTTTGTCTTTTTTTTACTTGGATGTTCTGTTTGTTTTTCGAGGGTTACTCCCAGATCTTCCTTTATGGAGGAATGGACTTTCGGTCCCCCTGCCTATAATGGGTCAATCCTTTGGAATTCCCCAAAAATTCGCCTTTGGCTTCTCTTTTACAAAATTGGAAAAAAAATTAGTTTCTCTAAGGAACTTTAAAAGAAGAAGTTGGTGTTTTTTTCGCAACATTGTTTGGTCTTGGTATCACGGAGAGGGCCATAACGCATAGCTCATTTTGGGGATTTAAAAAAAGAAAAAGTACTCTCTTGCAGTTAGAATTATACTGCTCGGGGGAGGAGCCAAGATGGCAGAGTAGAAAGACCCACATATGTTAGCTCCAAACCCACAGCCCATAAAATATCTGTAAAGAATAACTCCCAACAAATTCTGGAGCAGAAGAAGCCACAGAACAATGGAGAGGAGGAGATTTCTGTTCCAGAGAGCCCTGAAAAACTGACCTGAAAGGTCCGTCGAGCCCCAGATCCGGAGTCCAGCCTAGCCCTGCTTTGGGCTCGCGGCACTGAGGGGAGCAGATCCGAGCAGCCTTCAGGGACAGAATCTCCAGCCACATCACAGGTACCTCCACCCACAGGCGCAAAGGTCAGTGAGAGAGTCCTTCTGGGTGGCGAGAGTGGAGTGGGGTGTCCCCATAACTCAGGCCCCCTAGGGAGGCAGCAGTAGCAGCAGACAGGGTCTCCCAAAGCAGGCAGGAGCCCAGAACCATTGTTGAAGGTCTCAGCATAAACCCCCTGAGGGAACTGAGCCCTGTGTAACGTCCCTACCCCCACCTGAGCACCTGAACTTAATCTCACACTGAATAGAAGCCCTGTCCCTTCGGAAAGCCCTGAGACTGGGAAGCAGTATTTGAATCTCAGACCCCAAGTGCTGCCTGGGCAGATGTGGAGGCGAGGTGGGTGTGAAGAGGAAGCTAAGAAGTTAAGTCACTGACTGGGAAAATGCCCAGAAAAGGGAAAAAAATAAGACCATACAAGGTTACTTTCTTGGTGAACAGATATCTCCTCCCATCCTTTGGATGGAGGAAGAACAATGCTTACCATCAGGGAAAGACAAAGAAATCAAGGCTTCTGTATCCCAAATATCTAAAATAAATATTCAGTGCGCTCAGGCCATGGAAGAGCTCAAAAATTTTGAAAATCAAGTTAGAGAGGTGGAGGAAAAACTGGGAAGAGAATTGAGAGAGATGTAAGAAAAGCATGAAAAGCAGGTCCACACCATGCTAAAGGAGACCCAAAAAATGCTGAAGAAAATAACACCCTGAAAAATAGGCTAACTCAATTGGCAAAAGAGGGTCAAAAGGCCAATGAGGAGAAGAATGCTTTCAAAACCAGAATTAGCCAAATGGAAAAGGCAGTTCAAAAGCTCACTGAAGAAAATAGTTCTTTCAAAATTAGAATGGAACAGATGGAGGCTAATGACTTTATGAAAAACAAAGAAATCACAAAACAAAACCAAAAGAATGACAAAATGGAAGATAATATGAAATATCTCATTGGAAAAACAACTGACCTGGAAAATAGATCCAGGAGAGACAATTTAAAAATTATGGGACTACCTGAAAGCCATGATCAAAAAAAGAGCCTACACACCATCTTTCATGAAATTATCAAGGAAAACTGTCCTGAGATTCTAGAACCAGAGGGCAAAATAAGCATTCAAGGAATCCACTGATTATGTCCTAAAAGAGATCCAAAAAGAGAAACTCCTAGGAACATTGTGGCCAAATTCCAGAGTTCCCAGGTCAAGGAGAAAATATTGCAAGCAGCTAGAAAGAAACAATTCAAGTACTGTGTGAATACAATCAGGATAACAGAAGATCTAGCAGCTTCTACATTAAGGGATCAAAGGGCGTGGACTATGATATTCCAGAAGTCAAAGGAACTAGGACTAAAACCAAGAATCACCTACCCAGCAAAACTGAGTAGAATACTTCAGGGGAAAAAATGGTCTTTCAATGAAATCGAGGACTTTCAGGCATTCTTGATGAAAAGACCAGAGCTGAAAAGAAAATTTGACTTTCAAACACAAGAATGAAGAGAAGCATGAAAAGGTGATCAGCAAAGAGAAGTCATAAGGGACTTACTAAAGTTGAACTGTTTACATCCCTACATGGAAAGACAATATTTGTAACTCTTGAAACTATTCAGCATCTGGGTACTGGGTGGGATTGCACACACACACATGCACACGCACACGCACACATACATAGAGACAGAGTGCACAGAGTGGAATGAAGAAGATGGGATCATATCTTTAAAAAAAATGAAATCAAGCAGTGAGAGAGAAATATGTTGGGAGGAGAAAGGGAGCAATGGAATGGGGCAAATTCTCTCTCATAAAAGAAGCAAGCAAAAGATTTATTAGTGGAGGGATAAAGAAGGGAGGTGAGATGAAAAAATGAAGTTTACTCTCATCACATTCCACTAAAGGAAGGAATAAAATGCACACTCATTTTGGTATGAAAACCTATGTTACAATACAAGAAAGTGGGGGAGAAGGGGATAAGCAGGGTCGGGGGGGGGGGAGGATGGAAGGGATGGCAATGGGAAGAGGGAGCAATTTGAAGTCAGCACTCTTGGAGAGGGACAGGATCAAAAGAGAGAATAGAAGCAATGGGGGGGCAGGATAGGACAAAGGGAAATATAGTTAGTCTTACGCAACACGACTATTATGGAAGTCATTTGCAAAACTACACAGAAATGGCCTATACTGAATTGCTTGCCTTCTAAAGGGAATGGGTGGGGAGGGAGGGATGAAGAGAAATTGGAACTCAAAGTTTTAGGAACAACTGTAGAGTTCTGTTCTTGTTACTAAGACGTAAGAAATACAGGTAATGGGGTATAGAAAATTATCTGGCCCTACAGGACAAAATAGAAGATGGGAACAAGGGAAGGGAGGGATGATAAAAGAGAGGGCAGATTGGTGATAGGGGCAATTAGAATGCTTGGCGTTTTGGGGTGGGGGGAGGTGACAAATGGGGAGAAAATTTGGAACCCAAAATTTTATGAAAATGAATGTTGAGTTAAATAAATTTATTAATTAAAAGAAAAAAGAAAAAAAAAGAATTGCACTGCTGCCAAAAAAGAAAATGGATAGAAGTTTCCTACATAATGGCCTTTGTCGAACTCTCTCAGATCCCTGTTCTCAGGAATGATTGTAAGATGCTTGTAGATAAAACCACCCCTCAAAGGGGCAATAGGGGTCAGTCAAACATTTTTGATTACCTCCTTCTTATGGCCCCCAGAGCTTTGGCCACCTCTATTCTGTTATGGTTGAGGCTAGGGGTCTTGCTGAGATGCCTCCCTCTGCAACCCCTTCCTGGAGGCAATACCCACTCAGGCCCCAGGTCCCAGGCCCCACTTGCATGACAGTTTATGGGGTATAAACCCTTCTGAAGTCTTCCCCTCCTCAGGTGCCAGCTGATCTTCCCCTTGAAACCCCGATTCTCCCGCCTTGCAGCTTATTCCAGTTCAGGCAGCATTCCCCACCACCTCCCTGACAAGAATGGGACTTCCTATCTATTTAACTAAACCGCTGTCCTCACAGTGCCTTCAAAGCTTTTTCTTTTGAGGGAAGCGCCTGCCTCGCCTGGCAGGACAATTACAGTACATGTCCCATTCTCTGTCTCAGACCTCATTCAGATCAAAGAGAAACTAGGGAGATATCCAGAAGACCCCACTAAGTTTGCTGAGGGATTTAGGGGCATATCCCTATGACTTGAGCTTTCTTAGGGTGATTTGTACATCCTCTTCTCTACTTGTACCATTGAGGAGAAGAGGAGAATCTACGAACAATCCCAAAAGTTTGGGGATCATTTGGTTAGCAATGATCCCACCAAATATCCCCCTGGCACAACTGTTGTTTCCACTAGTGACCCAGGATAGGATTTTCAGAAGAGTGAGGATAGGGGAAAGTGAGATTATATGATAATTTGACTGGTAGAAGGCCTAAGAACTGCATTTCAAAGCAAGTACATTTTCAAAAACTTAGGGAAGTTACTCAGGGAAAAAAAGGAAAACCCTGCCCTTTTTCAACACTGTCTGGTAGAAGCTATTACAAGTTTGGATCCTGACTCTATGGAAGGGGCAGCAATTCTTAGTAGGCATTTTATTAATCAGATATTAGGAGGAAACTGCAGAAATTGGCAGTGGGACCCCAAACAACTCAGACCCAATTACTGGAGACAGCCTTTGAAGTCTTTAACAACAGAGACCTAGTTGCAGCAGAGGAAAGAGAATGAAGGGAAAGGGCTAGAAAGGGAGAAGATGTGTAATCCTTGGCTGTTGTCATGGCCAGGAAAAGACTCAAGGAGTTTCCCTCCAGGGTGCCCCCTCAGAATAAACCCAACCATGTGGGAAGTGGGGAAATGTGCTTTCTATGCCATAGGGAGGGTCAGTGGTCCAAGGAGTGCCCCTCCATGGTGCCCCCCCCTACCAGAACGAAGCCCAGGAACTGATGATGCCTGCGGAGCCATGCCCAGGTGATCCAGAAGGACGTTGGAGGAAGGATTGTTCCCAAGGTTAAAAAAGTTGTCGAACTACCTCCCAATATTCTTTCCTCCAGTCTTCTCAAGACTTTGAAGGAAGGGAAAGCCAAGGGCCTGGCAGTGCTCCTACTTTCTTCATCTCTCTTGCTGAGCCCTGGGCAGAAATTGAAGCTGAAGGTAAGGTTACCTACTTTAACATGCCTAAATTCTCTGTTTTAAACAGTTAATCTGGCCCTCCCCTCCCATTGACGCATTAGGTCATGAACACTGAAAGGGAAATTAAGGGATTTCTCCAGACATACCCCCTCTCCTGTCTACTTGAGGATCTGTTGTTTAAACTCTCCTTCCTTATGATCTCCTCTTGTCCTACTTCCTTGTTTGGAAGGGACCTGATGGTGAAATTGGGGAATCAATTTTTCTCTAGTTAAACCTCCCATCTCCCTTTTCCCTCTGTTCACCAGATCTCTCCGTGTTTGCTTGAAAGTGTAAGAGACAGTTAGGTTAGTTTACTATCCCGGAATTTCTAGGCTACCTACTTCTGCCACTCCAGTTTCTGTTTGCATCCCAGACCTTAAAGTGTTCCCCCATGGCAGACAGCATCTAAATAAGACTAAGACCTGGGAAGGACTGAAACTATTAATTGCTACTCAAGGCCCTGACTCATTTCCTGTACAGTGGAATTCCAAGTACACTTAAGCTTTTGAAACTTTGAAAACTAAATCTAATCTAGAAAAGTCTTTCACTCTGTATGTTGATGAAAGGAGAGGACAGGCTTTGGGAATCTTAATTCATTCCTTAGCACCTGACCCCAGGCCAGTTGATGTATTTATTTACTCAAAATATGCTTTCCATATTCTCCATGCCCCTGGAGCAATTTGAAGAGAAAGGGGATAGATGACAGAAAAAAAAAAAAAGCTCCCCTATCAAAGCTGACCTTTTGTGTTTTGACCTTGCTATAGTCATGTTTAATTCACTACAGAGAAACTGTCTTTTATGCCAAGGAAATTGGCTTTTCTGTCCTCCTTTTGTCCCTATTTGAGCAGTTTTTGCCTAACCTCCTTTCCAGGTTTGTCTTTTCTAGAATGCAAGCCATAAATTTCCAGATGACAACTCTGGCTATATACCCCTTGAACAGGACTCACTGAGGCAGGGACAACTCTATGCCCTTTGCCAGCAGGAAGCAATTTCAGAAACTGATATCTTCATCTTTTACCCCTAAAGAACTTGTGTCTAATTTGTTTGAGGGGAGAATGACAGGGTTGAGACTTTGGGAAACTCCTTGAACTCCCCTTGAATCTTCCCACTTAATCTGACCTTTCATAATCAAATTTGTTACCCCTAACCAAGCCTGGCCCTCCAATGTCTGTTGCCTCTGAATTGCCCTACCTGTTTTCTCCCTGTTTCCTGATACACCTCAATTACCTCCACCTGTTTCCCTCCTTTGATTACATGAGTAGTTACCCTAGTCTCATCAAGATCCTCCTTAGACCTTCCTGCCAGACTACAAGACCATCTCTAGATCTTTCCCACGGTCTTTCTGTATATAAGTTCCATCTCGAGTTCATGTTCAACACAAATCTGATTCTGTCTAGTTGAGATTCAATCGGGACTGCATGTTAATACAAGCATGACAAATGGTTAGGGTCCTTAAGAGTCAATCCAATATGGCGAACCTTCAATAAATTTTGTTTTACTTTGGCTGGAAAAAAAAAAGAATTGTTTTTCTTTTCTTCAGAGAAGTTTTGTGCCTCTTTATTTCCCATTTGGTCAATTCTAGTATTTAAGCCATTCTTCTCCTCATTGGATTTTTCCACATCTTTTGCAATTTATTAGAATTTAAGGCAATATTTTCTTCGGTATATTTTGTGTCTCTTTTATCAATCAGTTGAATAATTTTTCATGATTTTCTTACATCATTCTCGTTTATATTCCCAATTATTCTTCCAGTTATCTTACCTGATTTTCTTTTTTAATTAAAAAATTAATTATACTATTTTGTTTTCAGTGTTCTACAATCACTTCCATATATCTTATATTTTTTCTACTCCCTCCTCCTCATTCCCTGCTCCCTCCCCACTCCCTTCCCAAGATGGTGTACAATTTTTTATAAGTTCTACACATACATTCCTATTAAATGCATATTGCATAGAAGAATTAAAGTGAATGGGAGACCATAAAACAAAACAAAAAATAATACAAAGGGAAATGTTCTGTTTCTATCCACTATCCAATTCCATATTTCTTTCTCTGGATGTGGAAGGCGTTTTGCCTCAAGAATGCTCTGGAAATTTTTTAAGCCATGCACTTCAATGAAGTGCTAATTCTACCAGAAAAATTCCTTACACACTGTGGTTGATACTGTGTACAAAGTTCTCCTGGTTCTGCTCCTTTCACTCAGCATCAGTTCATAGAAGTCTTTCCAGGTTTCTGTGAAGTCTTTCTGTTCATCATTTCTCATAGCACAATAGTATTCCATTACATTCGTATGCCACAACTTGTTCAGCCATTCCCCAATTAATGGGCATCCACTTGATTTCCAGTTTTTGATCACCAAAAAGAGAGCTACTATAAATGTTTATGTACATGTGGAACACTTTCTTATTTCTATAATCTCTTTGGGATAGAGTCCCAGAAGTGATATTGCTGGGTCAAAGGGCATGAACATTTTTGTAGCCCTTTGGAGATAGTTCCAAATTGCTCACCAGAATGGTTTGATCAGCTCACAGCTCCAACAACAATGAATAAGTGTTCCAACTTTCCCACATCTTGTCCAATATTTATCATCTCCCTGTTTTCTCATGTTAGCCAATCTGGTAGGTTTGATGTGATACCTCAGAGTGTTTTGATTTGCATCTCTCTAATCAATAGTGATTTAGAGCATTTTTTCATATGATTATAGATAGGTTTAATTTCTTCCTCCAAAAATTCCCTGTTCATATACTTTGATCATTTATCAATAAAAGAATGACTAGTAGTCTTGCACATTTAACTCAGTGCTCCATATAATGTAGAAATGAGACATTTCACCCACACTAGTTGCAAAAATTCCCAGTTTTCTGCTTCCCTCCTAATCTTGGCTGCATTGCCTTTGTTTGTTCAAATTCTTTTCAATTTAATGTAATCAAAATTATCCATTTTGCACTACATGATGTTCTCTATCTCTTGTTGGGTGACAAATTTCTCCATTCTCCATAAATCTGACAAATGCATTATTCATTGCTCCCCAAATTTGTTTACAGTATCAAACTTTATACCTGATCATGTATCCATTTGGACTTTATTCTTGTGTATGGTATCAGGCATTAGTTTATGCCCAGTTTCCACCACACTGTTATCCAGTTTTCCCAGGAATTTTCGTCAAACAGTGAGTTCTTATCTGAGAAACTGGGGTCCTTGGGTTTATCAAACAATGGATTATTATATTCACTAACTACTGTGTCTTGAGTACCTAATCTATTCCACTAGTCTACCTCTCTCTTTCTTAGCCAGTACCAAGTGGGTTTGATGAATGCTACTTTACAATACACTTTGAGATCTAGTAGGGCTAGGACACATTTCCTAGCATTTCTTTTCATTATGTCCCTTGATACTCTGGACCTTTTGTTCTTCCAGATGAATTCTGATATTATTTTTTTCTACCTCTGGAAAATAATTATCTGGTAGCTTGATTGGTAGGGTACTGAATAAGTAAATAAATCAATTTTACCTAAATCAAATAATCAAATCAATCGATTTACCTAAATCAAATAAATCAATTCTACCTAAATCAAGGTAGTATTGTCATTTTTATTATATTAGCTCAGCCTCCCCACGAACAACTCATGGTTTTCCACTTACTTAGACCTGACTTTATTTCTAGGAAAAGTGTTATGTATTCATATAGTCCCTGCGTTTGTTTTGGCAAGTAAACCCACAGATATTTTAAAGTGTCTAATTTAGTTTTAAATGGGATTTGTTTTTCTATCTCTTGCTGTTGGGCTGTGTTAGTAATATATAGAAATGCACATGATTTATGTGGGTTTATTTTTCAACCTGCCACTTTGTTAAAGTTTTTTTATAATTTCAACTAGTGTTTTACATGATTTTCTGGGATTCTCTAAGTTTATTATCATATCATCTGCAATGAATGATAATATAGTTTCTTCTTTGCCTGTTCTAATTCCTTCAATTTCTTTTTCTTCTCTTATTGCTACAGCTAATATTTCTAATACCATATTGAATAACAGTGGTGATAGTGGAACTTCTTGTTTCACCTCTGATCTTATTGGAAATGCATTTAGATTTTTCCCATTGCATATAATCATTGCTCATGTTTTCAGATACAAACTGTTTATTATTTTACGGAAAGTTCCATTTATTCCTATGCATTTCAATGTTTTCAATAGGAATGGGTGTTTCATTTTGTCAAAAGTTTTTTCTCCATCTATTGAGATAATCATGTGGTTTCTGTAACTTTTGTGGTTTATATGATCAATATGCTAACAGTTTTTCTAGTATTGAACCAGCCCTGCATTCCTGTTATATATCCCACCTGATCATAATATTTATTTGATTGAGAAGAGGTGGAAATACACAAGATAGCCTGTGTTTCTCGCCTCAGTCCCCAGCTGTTCCCTGGGGGGCCTCATGAAAACTCTAAGATTTAGAGGTCCTCACTTTTACCTGCCCGAGACTGTCCTCATGAAACTGAGCTTACACCCCTAACAAATTTCTACTTATTCTTCCAATTTTCTCCTCATTGGAGGTTAGTTCACCACTTTCATTTTTGATGTTGGTAATTTGGTTTTCTTCTTTATTTCAATTAAATTGACCAAGATTGTATCATTTCTTTTGTTTTTTTAATAAACCAATACTTAGTTTCATTTATTGGTTCAATAGTTTTCTTAATTTCAATTTTATTAATCTCTCCTTTGATTTTCGGTATTTCTAATTTAGTACTTCCACAGAGATTTTCAATTTGTTCTTTTTCAGCTGTATGCCCAAATCATTGATCTCCTCTTTCTCTATTTTACTCGTGTAGGCATGCAAAGATATAAAACTTCCCTCTCATAAGATTGGGTAGGTTGTCTCATTATTCTCATTCTCTTGAATGAAGTTGTTGATTGTTTCTATAAATCATTGTTTAACCTAATCATTCTTTAGGATTAGATTGCTTAGTTTCCAATTAAATTTTGTTTAATATTTCCCTGGCCTTTGATTACATATAATTTTTATTGCATTATGATCTGAGAAGGATGCATTTACTATCTCTGCCTTTCTGCACTGCATTCTGAAGTTTTTATGGCCTACTTCATGGTCAATTTTTGTATATATGCCTTGTACCACTAAGAAAAATGTATATTCCTTTGGGTCCCCATTCAGTTTTCTCCAGAAATTTATCATATCTACCTTATGCAGATTTTTATTCGCCTCCTTAACTTCTTTCTTGTTTATTTTGAGGTTAGATTTATCAAGTTCAGAGAGGGGGAGATTGAGGTCCCCCACTAGTATAGTTTTGTTGTCTAGTTTTTCCTGTAACTCCTTTAACTTTTCCATTAAGAATTTAGATGCTATACCACTTGGAGCACGTATGTTTAGTAATGGAATTGGTTCATTATCTATGGTGCATTTTAGCAGGCTGTAGTTTCCTTTCTTATCTGCTTTAATTAGATCTGTTTCTGCTTTTGCTTTCTCTGAGATTAGGATTGCTTCCCCTGCCTTTTGCACCAGCTGAAGCACAAAATATTCTGCTCCAACCTTTTGCCTTTACCCTGTGTATATGCCCCCCTTTCAAGTGTGTTTCTTGTAAACAACATATTGTTAGATTATGGTTTTTAATCCATTGTCCTATCCATCTCTGTTTTATGGGAGAGTTCATCCCATGCACATTCACAGTTATTATTAAAATCTGTGTATTTCCCTCCATTTCCTTTCCACTTGTTAATGCTTTTAGCTTTCTCTTCCCTCTTATCCTCCACAATAGAGTTTAAATTTTTGACCACTGCCTCCCTCTATCTTCCCTCCCTTCTTTCAGCCCCACCTCCCTTTCAATCTCCTTTTCCCTTACTATTTCTTCCCTCTCTTTTAGCTTCCCCTCCCTTTTCGTTCCCCCTTCTCCTCCTTCTGGGTATAGAATTAGGTGTATTTCTATATTTAGCAGAGTTTGTTGTTCCCTCTTTGAATGCAATTAAATGAGAGGACCTCTCAAACAACACTAATCTTGCTCCCTTCATTCCGTCTGCTGTAATATAATTTTCTTTGCCTCTTCCTGTGATGTAATTTATTTTTTTCTGCCTCCTCCTTTTCACTTCTCCCATTACAATCCTTTCTCATTTTTAAATCACATTTGTTATCATCACATCATTTAATTTATACCCACTTCCACTACCCATGAATATTTATTTTATATATATGATAAATGTACAATTTTTCACCATTAACAAGTATCATCTTCTCTTATGTGGATGTAAACAGTATACCATATTGAGTAACAAGTTTCTGTTTGTGTCTTTGTTTTTCCCGTCTACCTTTTTATGCTTCTCTTGAGTAAGACCTTTGTTTGAAGATAGAATTTTCTATTGAGTTCTGTCTTTTCATCAGGAAGGTCCGGAAAGCCTTTATTTCATTGAATGTCCATCTCCTTGCCTGAAATATTATACTCAAATTTTCTGGGTAATTAATTCTTGGTTGTATTTCCAGCTCCTTTGCCTTACGGGATATTGTATTCCAATCCCTCCAATCTTTTAGAATCTTACTTTGGTGACAAGGGAGATCAAAGTATACAATCAGCAGAAGACAACAAAGCCAAAACTCCTACACCGAAAGCCTCCAGGAAAAAAATGAATTGATTGCAACCTATGGAAAAGCCCTAAAAGGATTTTGAAAATCAAGTAAGAGAAGCAGAGGAAAATGGGTAGAGAAATTGGAGTGATGCAAGAAAATAATGAAGAACAAGTCAACAGCTTGCTAAGACGGGAAGGGGATACCAGAAGGGGGTGACAAGGGAGGACAGATTGGGGGAAGGTATAATCAGAATGCATACTGCCTTGGGGTGGGGGAGGGGGGAAATGAGGGAAAATTTGGAACTCAAAATCTTGTGGAAGTGAATGGTGAAAATATAAATAAGTTAATTTTAAGTAAAATTCTCAGGAAGTCATAGTAATTTAATTTGTAGAGAGTCACTTCAACTACTCACTGTGCATTGTCACTATACACTGACAATGCTAACAGGGAAGAACTATACAAGGAGTCATTCTATTATGATATACTTCAAAGAACCTTGATTTGGAATCAGAAAATACAATGTAAAGTCTTTAATTTTCCATTTATTCATCTGCAAAATGAGCACGTTATGCTAGATTTTCTTCTAATTCCTAAAATATCAAAATTCTAGTCATTTTGGTTTCTTCTTTACAAATTATGAGAGTAAAAATACATCAAATTTAAATACAGCTTACCACAACAATCCTATATTACTGAATACATATTAACTAGGCAAAACTTCACATTAATAATTTGTAAGCTCTACATAAGGAGCATCATGATTTAACAGATAACACAATGATCTTCAAGTCAGGAAGACTAAGTTTCCATTCCTGCTTTTGACATATGCTAACTTTGTGACTATGTGAGATTCATTTAATTTCTTGGTGACTTAGTGACTGGTTATTTGTAATATTTCTATAGCTAACTTTTTCATACATCTTTTTCTTTCATTTCTAGATGTCTTTTTCTTTTCCTCAAGGGAGAGCAAAATAATCACTTAAGTTGTTGTTGTTGTGTTGGTCCTTCATTTTGAAGGAAGACCATATCAGAGAAATGATGACATGATTTGCAGTGGACTTTGTTTTGAGTGAGAGAGTGCTGTACAAAATTACCAGCCTCCCTTTCTCCTCCAGAAATATGAGACTTCAAAACAAAATGGTGGAGTTAGCAGTAAGCTGCTCTTTCTCTGTCTTATCCACCTTTACAGACGCAGAAGTTGATGCCCCAGAAAAAATGCTGAAACAGTTCAGCTAGCAGAAAATGGGGAGGAGTACTCTATTAGGCTGGTTGCTTTGAGGAATCAGTGTGAAAGATCCCTCTCATTCTGGTGGAAAGGGAGCACAGTATAGAATCAGAGGCATCCAGACAAGCTTGATCATAGCAAACCAATGGGATATCCTAAGCCCCAAGTTTAAGGAATAGAGAAGTGACAACATCAGGAACCCCATGGGACTTGGTACAGTGAAGGGAACTGACAGACTTTAGATTGCACAGTTGTCATGTACACCAACTTCAGCATAGATTTTTTTTGGGGGGGGCAGGCATCTTTCAGCAGCCAAGCTTCTCTGTGTTTCATAACAGTCCTAGTGGGCAGGTACATCTAAAAGGGCAGGAGACCCTCAGCCGTCAGATCTCTACATGTTTCCGTATAGTTCCAGGTTGGTATTTGTACTCCAGCAACCTAAAACCCTCCTCTGTGATTCAGAACAACTTTGAACAGGCAGGCATCCTGCAGTTTTTAAATCATCATGTGATTCAACACAATCCCAAGTGAGCAAGAGTTCTCCAGCACCCATACCTCCACCCCCCTGCTCACAGAGCTTCTGTGTATGCCTGGAGAAATGCAGTAAATGCAGATCTCAACACACAGGAGACAGCATGCCTGGGACTCCAGCTCAGCAACACATAAGTTTCCAGACCCCTACAGCCTCTGTCTGTCAGCACCCAAGGACACAGCACACAAAACCAGTCACCAGACCTGGTCCCTGGCTCTGAAAACAAGAAGCATAGGAAAGTATCCCCTTGGTCTCCAGGAGGGTAGCTCAACTTTAAAAGCTGGAAATTAAGCAAACATCATGAATAAAAAGCAGAAAAGGGGAATGACTACAGATTTTTTTTTTCCCATGAGGACAATATTGTCAATATACATATATCCAAAACCTCAAAAGGGAACATGAACTCATCTCAAACCCAAACAGACTTCTTGGAAGAGGTCAAGAAGGATTTTAAAAGCCAAATAAGAAGAGAAATAGAAGAAAATTTGAGGAAAAGAAGAAAGAGCTATGCAAGATACAGTCACTTGAAAAGAAAGTAGAAAAAGTGACTGTAGTAAACAATTCCTTAAAAAATTCAAGTGACCAAATGGGGATAAAATAGTCCGCTGAAGAAAAAAAACTCCTTAAAAAAGAAATTGGGGAATGGAGGGGGAAGGGCAGAGCTATGATGGAGGAGTGAGTGCAAATATTCACCTAAGTTCTAAGATAAACTACTTCAGATACCTCTAAAATAGAATCGGAACAAATTTTAGAGTAGCAGACTCCACTAGGAGACAGTGTGGACTATTTCCAGCCCAGGACAGCCTGGAAGGTCAACAGGAAGGATCTGTTGCACAGGGGTGGAGAAGCACACAGCACACAAGTTGTATCAGCGTAGAACCCGACACAGCAAAGCAGAGCAAGAAGACTGGGAGGTCTGAAGAAGCAGCAGCACTAAGTATTCCCAAATACATCAGTGCAGGACAGGAGTCCAGTGAAACTGAGTGAGAGAGAAAAGCAGAACACCAGGTAACAACAAGAACTGCTCTTAGGAGTATCAGCCCTCAAATTAAATGTGTGTAAATCACCAACCCGAACTTCTGGGAGCAAAGATGGTGGAGCGATCTGTAAATGCTATCTCCCTCCCCTTGTTGAACTTGAAAAACTCAGAGAATATTTCCCAAGGAAAAATATTGGAATAGTGGGATCATCCAAAGGGGTAAACAGTATGTTATCCCGTGAGGTTAGGAAAATCAAAAAAGGGGGTCCCTCTTGTTGAGACTAAAGGGGACCAGTGCAGAGTAGAGCTGTTCCAGACAGCCAAACTTCGGTGAACCCAGGGGGAGATCCTGAGGTCCAGGGGAGTGGAGCCCATAATCACCAATTCCAGGACCACAGGCATGCCTTAGCACAATCAGTGATATCAGGAAGACACTATCACAGACAGGGTTCACCAACCACTGAGTCTGCCTATGCTTTAGCTCAGGAAAGGAGACTTCCTGCATCTAGACCACCTCTCCTCCACAGCTCATGTGACTAGCTCCAGGGAAAATCAAGAGAAATTCAGAAAGGCTTCTCCTGGTCTCTGCTTTGGTACTGCAGCCAGCTCAACACCAGTTAAGCTGCAGCACTTTAACATTATTATTATTTTTTTTTTTTTTGCATTTTAGCGTCTAGCTGAAAGAACAAGTGCCCACCTAAGTTCCAAGAACAAGAACCCAGGGACAGACAGCCCATGAAATATCTGTAGTAAAGAGCTGCCAAAAAATCCTGGAGCAGGAGAAGCCACATAACAGCGGAGCAGATAAGATTTCTGTTCCAGAGAGCCTGAAAACCTCTTGCAAAAGGTTCTTTGCACAGTGGACTAGGAGCTGAGAACTGCCCTGCCGCAGCCGCCTGGGGCCGAGAAGAGCAGTTCCGAGCGGGGAGCAGATACGAGCAGGCTTCAGGAACAGAATCTCCAACAGCTGCGTGGGTCCCTCCACCCACAGGTGACAAGGGGCATTGAGAGGGTCTTTTTGGGGGGTCGAGAGGGCAGTGAGGAGCCCCCATGACTCAAGCACCCTCGGGAGGCACCAGTGGAGGTGGGAGCAGACTGGGGCTCCCCAAGCAGGCAGGAGCCCGGATCCATTGTTGAAGATCTCTGCATAAATACCCTGAGGGAACTGAGCCCGTGAGGTGGCCCTGCCCCCACCCGGGCAGCTGAACTTGATCTCACACTGAATAGCAGCCCTGCCCCCACCCAAAGCCCTGAGGCTGGGAAGCAGATTTGAGTCTCAGACCACAAGCGCTGGCTGGGAGGATCAGGAGGCGAGGTGGGTGGGAGGAGAATATTCAGAGGTCAAGTCACTGGCTGGGAAAATGCCTAGAACAGGGAAAAAAACCAAGACTATAGAGGGTTACTTTCTTGGTGAGCAGGTTTCTCCTCCCCTCCTTTCTGATGAGGAAGAGCAGAGCTCACCATCAGTGAAACACAGAAGTCAGTGCTTCTACATCTCAGACCACTCAATGGGATCAGACATGGGAAGACCTCATAAGGAGTTCAAAAAATTTTCAAAATTATGCTAGAGAGGTGGAGGAAAAACTGGGAAGAGCAATAAAAGACTTGCAAGCAAAGTATGAACAACAGATCAGCACCCTGCTAAAGGAGACCCAAAAAAATTCTGAAGAAAATAACACCTTGAAAAACAGGCTGACTCCATTGGCAAAGGAGGTTCAAGAAGAGAGTGAGGAGAAGAATTCTTTCAAAAGCAGAATTAGCCAAATGGAAAAGGAGATTCAAAAGCTCACTGGAGAAAATGGTTCTTTCAAAATTAGAATGGAACAGATGGAGGCTAATGACTTTATGAGAAACCAAGAAATCACAAAACAAAACCAAAAGAATGAAAAAATGGAAGAGAATGTGAAATATCTCATTGGAAAAACAACTGACCTGGAAAATAGATCCAGGAGAGACAATCTAAAAATTATGGGCCTACCTGAAAGCCATGATCAAAAAAAGGGTCTGGACATCATCTTTCATGAAATTATCAAGGAAAATTGCCCTAATATTCTAGAACCAGAAGGCAAAATAAATATTGAAAGAATCCACTGATCACCACCTGAAAAAGACCCCAAAAGAGAAACTCTTAGGAATATTGTGGCAAAATTCCAGGATTCCCAGGTCAAGGAGAAAATATTGCAAGCACCTAGAAAGAAACAATTCAAGTACTGTGGAAATACAATCAGGATAACACAAGATCTAGCAGCTTCTACATTAAGGGATTGAAGGGCATGGAATAGGATATTCCAGAAGTCAAAGGAACTAGGACTAAAACCAAGAATCACCTACCCAGCAAAACTGAGCATAATACTTCAGGGGAAAAATTGGTCTTTCAATGAAATCGAGGACTTTCAGGCATTCTTGATGAAAAGACCAGAGCTGAAAAGGAAATTTGACTTTCAAACACAAGAATGAAGAGAAGCATGAAAAGGTGAACAGCAAAGAGAAGTCATAAGGGACTTATAAAAGCTGAACTGTTTACATCCCTACATGGAAAGACAGTATTAGTAACTCTTGAAACTATTCAGTATCTGGGTACTTGGTGGGATTACACACATACACACATGCACACGCACACACTCATAGAGACAGAGTGCACAGAGTGAATTGAATAGGATGGGATCATATCTTTAAAAAAATGAAATCAAGCAGTAAGAGAGAAATATATGGGAGGAGAAATGGAGAAATGGAATGGGGCAAATTATCTCTCATAAAAGAGGCAAGCAAAAGATTTTTTTAGTTTGGGGAAAAAGAGGGGAGGTGAGATGAAAAGATGAAGTTTACTCTCATCACATTCCACTAAAGGAAGGAATAAAATTCACACTCATTTTGGTATGAAAACCTATCTTACAATTCAGGAAGGTGGGGGGACAAGGGGATAAACAGGGTGGTGGGGACGATGGAAGTGAGGGCATGGGGAGGAGGGTACAATTTGAGGTCGACACTCACGGGGAGGGACAGGATCAAAAGAGAGAATAGATGTAATTGGAGGCAGGATAAGATGGAGGGAAATATAGTTAGTCTTATACAACACGACTATTATGGAAGTCATTTGCAAAACTACACAGATTTGGCCTGTATTGAATTGCTTGCCTTCCAAAGGGAGGGGGTGGGGAGGGAGGGAGGACAAGAAGTTGGTACTCAAAGTCTTAGGAATAACTGTCAGGTACTGTTCTTGACGCTAGGAAATAAGAAATATAGCTAAAGGGGTATAGAAAGTTATTTGGCCCAACAGGACAGAAGAGAGGATGGAGACAAGTGCAGAGAGGAATGATGGAGGAGAGAGCGGAGTGGTGATGGGGGCAATTGGAATGCTCGGTGTTTTGGGTTGGGGGGAGGGGAAAAGGGGGGAGAAAATTTGGACCCCAAAAATTCTGTGAAAATGAATATGAAAAGTGAAATAAATAGATAAATTAAAAAAAAAAGAACCCAAGGACAGAGTCCCCTGTGCCCCAGAAGAAGAGATCTACTTTTAAAGCCAGGATAAAGGTCATCATTATGAGTAGGAAACAAACTAGAAAGAAAAGACCATAGAATCTTATTTTGGGGGCAAGGACTAAAACACGAATATCAAAGAGGTCAGTATTGTGACTGTAATTCCATTTGAAACTTCAGAAGACAATATTACCTGATCGCAAGCTCAAAGAACGATTTTAAAAGTTAAATTAGAGGAGAAGAAAAAGTGATCAATAATTTTTAAATTATAAAATGTTAATTCACTGAAGCGAACAGCTCCTTAAAATGGAAAATTGGGCAAATGGAAAAGGAAGCACAAAACCAAACTGAGTAAACTGGATGAAAGGAAAAGGAATTGCAAAACCTAAATGGAGAAAATAACTCCTTAAAAGGAAAAATGCGACAAATGGAAAGGGAGAAGCAAAAATTAACTGAATAAAATAATTTTAAAAATTAGCATTGGGCAAGTAAAAGCTAATCACTCTATAAGACATCAAGAATCAGACAAACAGAAGCTAAAGAATGAAAAAAAATAGAAGAAAATATAAAATTTCTCATTGGAAAAGCAACTGACCTAGAAAATAGATCCAAGAGAGGAAATATAAGAATTACTGGTCTACCGGAAAGCCATGAAGAAAACAAGAGCCTGGACAATAATTTCAAGAAATCATCAAGAAAAATTGCACAAGGGTCCAAGTCCAGAAGGCAATTTCGCCTGAAAGTCACTGAAAGAATTCACTGATAACCTCCTGAAAGAGATCACAAATTGAAAACCAAGGATTATGGTTTCCAAATTGCAGAAGTATCAAGTGGAGGTGAAAATACTGCAAACAGTCAGAAAAAAACAATTCAAATACCGAGTAAGTACATTCAGGATCACACAGGACCTTGCAGCTTCTACATTAAAAAATCAGAGGGATTGGAACATGATATGCTGTAAGGCAAAGGAGCTGGGACTACAGCCAAGGATCCAATACCCAGCAAAATTGAGCACACTATTTCAGGCAAGGAGATAGACATTAAATGAAATAAGAGATTTCTATATCTTCCTGATGAAAAGCCAGAGCTCAACAGAAAACTCGATCTTCAACAAACAAGTCTCAAGAGAGGCATAAAAAGGTAAACAGGAGGAAAACAACTTATTACTCGACATAGGCAAACTCTTTACATCACTATAAGAGATGGTAATTTTTAATCTTCAGAATCGTAAATTTATTATGATATTTAAAGGGTATATTCATAGTTAAAAGAAGTGGCTATAGATAAATGATGTGATGATAAAAATATTTGATTGAACGATGGAAAACGATTATAATAGGAGATGTGAAAAGAATGGTCAGAAAAGGGAAAATTGTATGACAGGAAGAGGCACAAAAATAATACAGTAGAGGGAAAGGGAGGAGGGGAATGAGCACTGTTTGAGATTTACTCTCAATCTGATGTGCTTCAAGGAGAGAGCTATAAATTCAGTTAAGAATAGAAATCTAACTATCTAAATAGGCAGTAGTAGGGGAAAGGGGAAAGAAAAGGGAGGGAAGGCTAAAAGGGAGGGAAGACAGTAAGGGAAAATGGAAGCAAAAGGAAGAGGTACTGAAAGAAGAGAGTGATGACTGAGAGAGGCAGTGATCAAAAATTAAAACTCTATTGTGGAGCAGAAGGGAGAAGGGAGAATTAAAGGACAAACGGGGAAATAGGATGGAGGGAAAAACATAGATAGTAATCACAACTGTGAATGTGACTGAGATGAAGTCTCCCATAAAACAGAGATGGATAGCAGAATGGATTAAAAACTATAATTCAACAACAGGCTGTTTATAAGAAACCCATTTGAAACAGGGAGATACACACAGGATAAAGGTAAAAGATTGGAGAAGAATATATTATGCTTCAGCTGATCTGAAAAAAAAAAGCAGGGGTAGCAATCGTAATCTCAGACATAGCAAAAGCAGAAATAGATCTAATCAAAAGAGGTAAGAAAATAAAGTACATCCTGCTAAAAGGCATCATAGACAACAAAGCAATATCATTACTAAACATAAATGCACCAAGTGGTTTAGCATCCAGATTCTTAGAACAGAAGTTGAGAAAGTGACCAGAAGAATTAAAGAGCAAAACTACATTATTGGTGAACCTCAATCATCCCTTCTCAAAATTAGGTAAAACTAATTAAGAAAAAAGAAAAAATATATTAAGGAGGTAAATAGAATCTTGAAAAGTTAGATATGGTAGATCCCCAGAGAAAACTTAATGAAGACAGGAACTCATAGTACACATGGCACCTACACAAAAAATGATTGTGTACTAAGCCATAAAATCATCACAATTCAATGTAGAAAGCAGAAATATTAAATATGTCCTTTCAAGATCATGATGGAATAAAATTTACATCTTATAAAGGGCCATGAAAAGATAAACTAAAAATTAATTGAAACTAAATAAAACAGTCCTAAAGAATGAATAACAACAAATAACAGAAGCAATCCATAACTTCATCCAACAGAAATATGACAATGAGACAATGTTCCAAAACGCAAAGGATTTAGCCAATTTTATATATTATATAATTTTATATATCTCAATGCTTATATGAATAAAATATAAAATGAGATAAGTGAATAAAGAATGAATCAAAAATCCAGCAATTAAATATCAGATTAGAAATTCTGAAAACTAAATGAGAGATTAATGTAATTGAAATTAAGAAATCTATTGAACTAACAAATAAAATGAAGAGTTTTGTAATGAAAAATTCAACAATATATATTTATTTAGTAAATTTGATTTTGGAAAGGAAGAAAACCAAATTACTAGTATTAAAAATTAAAAGAAAGGATTAAGTGCCAACAAAAAGGAAATTAAAACAATAATTAGGAGTTATTTTGCCCAACTGTATGCCAATAAATATGACAATCTTAGGGAAATGGGTGAATAATCATACATATATATATATATGTATATATATATGTATATATATACATATATATGTATATATATGTATATATATACATATATATATGTATGTATGTATATATATCTCTCAGATGAACAAAAGAGGAAAACAATGTTTTAATGATCCCCAGAGTCCTTATTCTCAAAGAGTTAATATTTTGAATATGATCAGCAACATATAAAGAACTTTGGTAAACAAGCTATATAGAGGATAAATTGGAGATATTTTCAGTTGAGAAAGCAATAAAATTGAAGAGAATTGAGAAAGCAAAAAGATAAGATTTGAGCTGAGACTTGAAATAAGCTGGGAAAGTCAGGTGGTTTAGGTGAAGAAGAAGGAATTCTTGGCACATTAACAATTGACTAACAATTAACAATTAATATATAATAATGATATTCATTGCAATAACATACTATAATTTATTTGAACATTTGCCAATCCATAACCATCTACTTTCCTTCCAATCCTTTGCTTAGCATATAAAGTCCTCTATAGGTAATGCCAGATAGAAAATAGGCCAAGGAGTGCTTTGATCTATACTTCTCTTTAGTGATTTAAGAAACGCTTTCACATGCTTGCATTAGGAGTCTGCAGCTGGTTGATACAGTAGATAGAATGCAGATTCGGGGTCCAGGGAGACCTAGATTTAAATCCATCCTCAAACATTCAATAACATTTTGACCTTGGACAAATCATGTAACCTCTGTTTGCTTCGATTTGCCCATCTGTAAAATAGATAATGATAGCAGTTTCTTCCCAGGGCCGTGGTGAAGATCAAATGAGATGATATTTGCAATATGCTTAGTAAGGGGTCTGACACAAATATTAGGTGATACACAAACACACACACATATGAGTATGTACGTGATAATTATGTTCGTATTATTGGATAATTATTGCTCTTACCTTCAGAATATTATCACAGATATTTTTGCAAATACTATCCATTCTTATCAATTCTTATGTTAGCTGTAATTATTTTATTTTGTCAAAAATGCTTTTAGTTTCATGTAATTGAAAATATCTATTGTGTCTTTATGGTCACCTTTTTATTTTTAGTTAAGAATTTTTCCTAGGTCAAAGATAAAATCATGCCTGATTTTCTCTCTAATTTTTCACACAGTGTTCCATTTAATGTGCTGCTTTCTTGCTACTTTAAAAAAAAAAAAAAGATGTGAATGGTGAAATTTTATTTATTTATTTATTTAACTTTTAACATTCATTTTCACAAAATATTGAGTTCCAAATTTTCTCCCCTTTTGTCCCCTCCCTCCACCCCAAAACACCGAGCATTCTAATTGCCCCTATCACCAATCTGCTCTCTCTTCTACCATCTCTCTCTGCCCTTATCTCCATCTTCTCTTTGGTATTGTAGTGCCAAATAACTTTCTATACCCCTTTACTTATATTTCTTATTTCCTAGTGGCAAGAACAGTACTCGACAGTTGTTCCTAAAACTTTGAGTTTCAACTTCTTTTCCTCCCTCCCTACCCACCCCCTCCCTTTGGAAGGCAAGCAATTCAATATAGGCCAAATCTGTGTAGTTTTGCAAATGACTTCCATAATAGTCGTGTTGTATAAGACTAACTATATTTCCCTCCATCCTATCCTTTCCCCCATTACTTCTATTCTCTCTTTTGATCTTGTCCCTCCCCATGAGTGTCGACCTCAAATTGCTCCCTCCTCCCCATGCCCTCCCTTCCATCATCCCCCCCCCCACCCTGTTTATCCCCTTGTGCCCCAACTTCCTGTATTGTAAGATAGGTTTTCATACCAAAATGAGTGTGAATTTTATTCCTTCCTTTAGTGGAATGTGATGAGAGTAAACTTCATCTTTTCATCTCACCTCCCCTCTTTATCCCTGCACTAATAAATCTTTTGCTTGCCTCCTTTATGAGAGATAATTTGCCCCATTCCATTTCTCCATTTCTCCTCCCAATATATTTCTCTCTCACTGCTTGATTTCATTTTTTTAAGATATGATCCCATCTTCTTCAATTCCCTCTGTGCACTCTTGTCTCTATGTGTGTGTGCGTGTGCGTGTGCATGTGTGTGTGTGTGTGTGTGTGTGTGTGTAATCACCCAATACCCAGATGCTGAATAGTTTCAAGAGTTGCAAATATTGTCTTTCCATGTAGGAATGTAAACAGTTCAACTTTAGTAAGTCCCTTATGACTTCTCTTTGCTGTTTACCTTTTCATGCTTCTCTTCATTCTTGTGTTTGAAAGTCAAATTTTCTTTTCAGCTCTGGTCTTTTCATCAAGAATGCTTGAAAGTCCTCGATTTCATTGAAAGACCAATTTTTCCCCTGGAGTATTATACTCAGTTTTGCTGGGTAGGTAATTCTTGGTTTTAGTCCTAGTTCCTTTGACTTCTGGAATGTCTTATTCCATGCCCTTTGATCCCTTAATGTAGAAGCTGCTAGATCTTGCGTTATCCTGATTGTATTTCCACAACACTTGAATTCTTTCTTTCTAGCTGCTTGCAATATTTTCTCCTTGACCTGGGAACTCTGGAATTTGGCCACAACGTCCCTAGGAGTTTCTCTTTTTGGATCTCTTTTAGGTCATGATCAGTGGATTCCTTGAATACTGATTTTGCCCTCTGGCTCTAGCATCTCAGGGCAGTTTTCCTTGATAATTTCATGAAAGATGATGTCTAAACCCTTTTTTGGATGATGGCTTTCAGGTAGGCCCATAATTTTTAGATTGTTTCTCCTGGATTTATTTTCCAGGTCAGTTGTTTTTCCAATGAGATATTTCATATTATCTTCCATTTTTTCATTCTTTTGGTTTTGTTTTGTGATTTCTTGGTTTCTCATAAAGTCATTAGTCTCCATCTATTCCATTCTAATTTTGAAAGAACCATTTTCTTCAGTGAGCTTTTGAACCTCCTTTTCCATTTGGCTAATTCTGCTTTTGAAAGCATTCTTCTCCTCACTGGCTTTTTGAACCTCTTTTGCCAATTGAGTTAGCCTATTTTCAAGGTGTCATTTTCTTCTGCATTTTTTGGGTCTCCTTTAGCAAGGTGTTGACCCCTTTTTCATGCTTTTCTTGCATGTCTCTCATTTCTCTTCTCAGTTTTTCCTCCACCTCTCTAACTTGATTTTCAAAATCCTTTTGGAGCTCTTCCATGGCCTGAGCCCATTGAGTGGGCTGGGATACAGAAGCCTTGACGTTTCTGTCTTTCCCTGATGGTAAGCATTGTTCTTCCTCATCAGAAAGGAAGGGAGGAAATACCTGTTCACCAAGAAAGTAACCTTCTATAGTCTTATTTCTTTTCCCTTTTCTGGGCATTTTCCCAGCCAGTGACTTGACTTCTGAATATTCTCTTCACACCCACTTTTTTTCCAGATCCGCCCAGCCAGCACTTGGGGTCTGAGATTCAAATGCTGCTTCCCAGCTTCAGGGCTTTGGGTGGGGGAGGGACTGCTATTCAGTGTGAGATTAAGTTCAGGTGCTCAGGTGGGGACAGGGCCGCCTCACGGGCTCAGTTCTCTCAGGGAGTTTATGCAGAGACCTTCAACAATGGATCCAGGCTCCTGCCTGCTTGGGGAGCCCAGGTATGCTCCTGCCTCCACTGCTGTCTCCCAAGGGGGCCTAAGTTATGGGGGCACCCCACTCCCCTCTCGGCAAGCCGAGAAGACCCTCTCACCAACCTTTGGGACCCACGTGGCTGCTGGAGATTCTGTCCCTGAGGCCCTCTCGGATCTGCTCCTCTCGGTGCCACGCAGCCAAGGCAGGGCTGGGCTCAGCTCTGGGTCCACAGCACGATGGACTTTTTGCGAGAGGTTTTCAGGTCACTCTGGAACAGAAATCTCTTCTGCTCTGTTGTTCTGTGGCTTCTGCTGCTCCAGAATTTGTTGGGATTTTTTTTTTACAGATATTTTATGGGCTGTGGGTTCGGAGCTAGCATATGTGTGTCTTTCTACTCCGCCATCTTGGCTCCCCCCCCCCCATTCCTAAAATTTTGTTAAAATTTTAGGAGACGAGACACACACTGTAACCATTATCATTTCACATTTATTCAGTATTTTTAAATCCTGACACACACACATATATGGAAATAATATATAGATAGAATAAAGTGAAAAAAATGTATTTATTTGAGGCAATGAATATATTTCCGAGTAGGTCTAACGTCTTTTTCTATGGGTCCTGCTTCTTTGAAACTATTTGATAAAACTTAAAGAGGTAACAATCTGCAACTAACTGTCAAGTTAAGCCACGGTATACTTCAATACCAATAAATTGTTCCTCTTAAAGTGCAAATAGCACATAATGAGGGGCATAATGAAGTAATAACTCTCCTCCTAAGGGACTGGTGTAAATCAGAATTATCCATATTTTGTCAAAAAAACTTAATTCTGAAGAAAATGTTTAAAATTATGATAGAAATGATGCATAAAATCTTTCATAAATCAGATCCTCACAAAGTAATCTAACTCTCGGGGAACAATTAACACGTTAAATATTCACAAGGTGTCATGTCTATAGGGATAAAAAGAATTAAGAGAATGTAATGAAAGTCTTAATTATACACACCTAATTATGAACATTTCATATGAATAAAAATGCAAAAATGTAGACTTTGTAAGGCTAATAATGATAATAATAATGATCCTTGTAAACCATAATCAGTCATGGTAAAAAAAAAAAAAGGCAGTGAGGATTACTATTAGGGGATAGCTTCAGTCTTTCATTAAACTTGGAAGGGGAAACATGAGACAACTCTTAGTGACAGAAATTTTGAATTAGTAATTCAACAGAATGTTAATAGAAATACATTTTTAAAGAAAAGAAAAACATTTTCATTTAATGAGAAAATAGAGGCAAAAAGGTAATAAATGAAAACAAAATAATGTGTGTTCTTTAAAAATTATCTTGATGCATTTGATGCCACTAAATTTTTGCAATAGACTATAAGCAATAGTTCCAAACAACATATGCATTTAATCAGTATGAAAGAAATTTGAAAAATAGGCTATGAAAGAAAATACATCTGGATGGACCATTCATGTTGTTGACAATATCACATTTTTATAATCATTTATGATTATATGATTATGATTAAACTGTAATCAGGGGTGAGTAATCTATAGCCTTGAGGCCATATGTTGCTTTCTGGGTCCTCAAGTCCAGTCCTTGAAGTGGACCCAAATTTCAGAAAGCATATCTCTGTTAATAAAAGGATTTCTTCTGTGAAGGTCGGATTCAGTCAAAGGATTGCACTTGGGGACTTAAAGAGCCTTGAGGTTGCAGGTGCCCTACCCGTAGACTATATAAATTGAATTATTTAAGTTTCAATTGATACTTAACCAGATTTGAAAGATCATAAATATGGATCATAAGACAATAGATAGAGATGGAAGCAATCATAAAGGCCATCTATGTTAATATCCTCATTTTACAAATGATGCAACTCTGGTCCAAGAGGATTAAGTGGTTTGGTACAAGGTCACACAGCTAGAAAAAATCACTTGTAGCATTTGAAGTTATGACCTTCAAATCCAGTGCTCTTTCAATTGTGCCTTCCAATGCTACAAATCATAATCCTTTTATGTCTTCTAAATCTGATTAACTCTTGATAATATCCTCCCATAATAATTGCCCTTTTAGAAAAATATGTACATCGCACGTGCTGAGAACCTTCCTCAAATTGACAATATGTGATACTAACATACTGCAGTTTCTTCTCACTATTTTTACATGTTGACACATGCCTGGACCTTCTTTTCTGAGCATCCATTTCTTCTTGACATTCTCTGCTTCACTTGTCTTAAAAAAATCATTATTCCTAATATGTTGCAAGCCACATACAATGACTGAAAGAACTGTAATCTCTAACTGATACAATCATGCTAGTGTTGTACCCAGTTGTGCCCACACAACAGTGGTGAATTCTCATCATTTCAAACTAGTCTACTAGATCTTCTGTGGGAGCTAATTAGGTAAGATATTTTCAATAAAAATATATATTTTAATAGACTGTTAATAAGATCTCTTGTAAAATAGAAGAAATTTGTGAAGGAATATGTACTGTGGCAATTGCATTGAATAAGGTCAGGAAGAAACTAAAATAACTTTGATTCTTTCAGGTCTCAAGATATGGTACTTTTGATATTGTACTATAGGTAAGGCATTATTTTATTTGATCCACATTAAATTTGAGGATAAAATAGTTTTTGGTAGGGTTCCAAATTACATTTTAAAAAAATGTGTAATTCTACTTCTCACTACAGAAACATTTGAGAAAGATTTTAAGAATATTTACAGTGTTGACAATAAACATAAAAATTAAATAAATTTCTGCTTTATGTTGAATATGCTTATTATTAATGTATTGAAAGCAAATTCCTCTACTAGAAATCAACGTCGTTCATATAAACAATGAAAGAAATTTAAATAAAAGAGATCTTAAAACATAGAAATTCAGAGTTCTATCAGTGTCATAACTGGAAGAATTACACTGTATAGGACAATATATTTCCCTCTATCATGAAGAAAATTTGTCATGTCCACTTTAGAAATACATAATTTTATGTGTTTTCAATGTCTTTGAAATTTCAGACATTGCAAATATATTGAGTTTTTAAAACAATATTGGAATTGCAAGCTTTCAAGTCAGTCGGTATATGAGAGTTTCATTTTGGAGGAAAAAATTCTAAGAATCTAACTACCTCCATTTTTGTATGGAATTTAAAAATATATGCAGGGTGGAAGGCAATGGAAATAGATTAGTGTTAACTAACAGATGGGAAAGAAAAGCATATTGTGGAAGAGAGGCAGATTTTAGCTCAAAATAAGGAGGAAAAATAGCTTCACAATTAAAGCTGTCCAACAGTGAAATGGGCTACTTTGAGAAGTTGTGAATTCCTAATCCTTGGAGCTCAGTAAGCAGACATTGGTTCGATATGCAATAGGGAACATTGCTACCGCAGGAAATGTTGGACTTTATAACTACTGAAGACCCTTCCCATTCTATGGATGTGTTTTCTTTATGAATTTATGGTTTAAGGGACTTTGCGATCTGTTTCTCAGAGACCTCTTTGATGTAGCAGAAAAAGGACAAACCATATATTTAGAAGATATAGCAATGAAATCTTACCTCTGACACTGACGAGTTGTGTGGCCTTGGGTGAGATTTTATACCTCTCTAGAACTCAGTTTCTTCATTCATGAATGGAAGATATTAGACTAAATGATTAGTAATGTCCTTTCTTAACAGTCTGTAAATATATTGTGCCCAATATACTTATCATCAGTAAGAATGCCCAGGTTAACCATCATAAAGCTGCTACTATAAACAGGACATTTTAAAATCAATAGAAAACAAAAAACATTTAAAAAATATTTGACTCTACTAAGTGAAATTCCTAATGAGAAAGAGTTAATAATGGTCCTCAACAGCACTGCCAAGTATTGCAACAGTATACCAAGAGATATTTTTCTACTACTTACTCTTGTTTAAAATAAGCTAGTCATCCTTACACAGAGCTCCAATATTACTCCTCTGCTCGAATCTTTCAAAAACTCCCAATTTCCTAATGAATATAATTCAGACTCTTTAGTGATGTAACAATCTTGTCTTATCTAAAATTTCTTTTTGCTTTCCCCCAAACTGTTATCTTTCTATACACTAATTTTGAAAGAAGTACATTACTTAGGGTCAGCTAATGGTACAGTGAATTGAGTGCCATGCCTAGAGCAAGAAGACTTGAGTTCAAATCTAGCCTCAATTACTTAATAATTAGGTCACCCTAGGCAAGTCATTTATCCTCCTTTTGTTTCAGTTTCCTCAGCTTTAAAATTGAATGATGGTAGCATATGCTTCTGAGAGTTATTGTGAAGATCAATGAGATATTTGTAAGGCATTTAGCATAGAACCTGGCACACTGTAAACACCATACAAATATTAGATGGGATAGTTATTATTACTATTCACAAGCCTTTAATTAATCTTTAATTTTCGCACTTCTACAATATTTCCTATGCCTGAAATGACCTTTCTCTTCTCATTACAATATTGTTGATGTCTTATCTACCCTTTAAAATCCAACTCAAATATCAACTATTTCATTAAGCTTTTTTTCTGTTCTATTTATTCAGCAATAATTGTTTTCCCCTTGAATTTCATAAGACTTTTACCTTGTAACTTCACCTTTTGTTTTCATTATATTTCGTTTTTAAAATTTTCATTACATGTGTGTATGTTGGTGTGTATGTGTGCGTGTGTGTGTGTGTGTGTATATATACAAGTATAAAATTTGTTTTGGAGATTTTAATGTTTCCTCACGAAATAATTTTGGCAGAAACATGAGTGTTTATTTCATGGAGAATTTTGGAATTCTTGAAGGACCTTTCGAATTTAGAAAAAAATATTGACAGACCCCATTTTTCCTTACAGGTTACTTGCAGGGTTACTTATGGTGTCTATTCAAAAGTTATTTTTGAACTCTATGTGTATGCAAGCACAAATAAAGGAGCTCTATAAAGTTTCCATCCAGCTTTAGATTCTAATCTGAACAACTGGTGTTTTTCATTCACTTAGTTTTCCTTTGGTTGATGATTAAACTCTGATTGTTTCTGCATCTCTTCCAGGAGACTCAGTAATGCTTTCAGACTTGATGAAACTACCTCAATGTCATCCACAAACAGAAATATTTTGAAAATTTAATCATAGACAAAGGATTCTTTATTCACTTGGAAACACACCGAATCTTCTTCTTGAAAATGGTAAAACTCTGGCAAGAAAACATTTCTTTTATTATTATTCCTTGCCAAATATGAATATCCACAAAGTCATTGGGTCAAGTTAAGGGATATGTTATACCATGTTAATATACATTTGATGATACTTTATTGGAAGAAAGCCCTTAGAGAATCATTTTACTCTATTCAATCGCAATTGTGTGCATGTATTTCTCTATAGGTGTATGCTTAAAGTAATTAAAAAAATAAGCATCATGGTATCTCAAGGAGGAATAGATAGGTGCATGGGTATGAGCAAAATGCATCTAACACATAAAGAACTACAACATAAAAGTTGGAGACAAGAGTATCATCAAAACAATGTTGAAATGAGCAGCAATAATCAACTCTGCATTTTTATCAATTCATATATCAAAACTAAGAGGAACTATAAGGATGATCTCATTTATCCCACTTAATTAATTTTACTGTGTCTCCCTATCTCAATTAATCTGGAAGTACAAAAGACACTCTCAGGCTCTCAGGACACATCCAATTGATGAAGAAACTTTAATCTCCCCTAGTTTACCAGTCTGAGTCAGTCTACTCTTCCATACAAACTTTTGTGGTCCTCTGATTCAGAAGGTTCATCTTATTGATGTGGAACTTAATGGGGACATGTGATCTGCTTTAACCTTATTACAGGTCAGATTTCCAAACCGAAGCAATCCAATAGCTTCATCCTTCACCAGCGGTAGGGATAATAGCTTTGCAACACAACATCTGCCCTGACTCAACTCATTGTTTTATCAATGCCTAAGTGTTTATTATTACAGACAACCTCTACTAGCTAAATCAATGGATTACACACTTAGTCATCATGAAGGTTTTACTGGACAAATAAATTTTATTTTGACTACAGTAATATCCTAAGAAAATGAAATACTTATAATTGTCATAGAAAATTTTCAGTAGAAACAAATCAGTCCTAGGTTTGTTCCTTGAAATACTAAATATGAAGTAAGATACGAAATAACTGTAGCTTAACATTTCCTTTACCCTCATACACCTAAGTACTATCAAATATTGAGGCCATCTTAAAACCTTCTCTGAATAAATATTACATATATTTATCAAAAAATAAAAAAAAGACGAATTTAGAGTTGATTAATGTGGCAGATAGCTAGAGCTGGTTAAGGTAATTTTGGTAAAAGTGTATACTAGTTATATAACAAACTTTGGGGATTCCATAAGGTACGTTATCTTTCTCTGAGTTTTGTTTTGATTTCCTCTGTGACTTCAGTAAGTTCATAGTACTTTTCGTGTCATAGTTTTCCCTAGTTATTTCAAATTAAATGAAATTTCAAAAATAACAACATGAGGAAAAGAATACCATCTCCTAGTTAAACTATGGAGACCAGGAAGAAACTGATAACAAAGATCTTCAAGTCTTTGTATATATAGAGAAGTCATTGCAAAAACTTAAGATCGTTTAAAAAAATAATTTTTGGGGGAGGAGCCAAGATGGCAGAGCAGAAAGATACACATATGCTAGCTCCGAACACACAGCCCATAAAATACCTGTAAAGAAGAACTCCCAACAAATTCTGGAGCAGCAGAAGCCACAGAGCAATGGAGTGGAGGAGATTTCTTTGCCAGAGAGACCTGAAAAACCCACACCAAAGGTCTGTCACGTACCTGACCCAGAGCAGAGCCCAGCTCTACTTTGGCTGAGCAGTACGGAGAGGAACAGATCCGAGCAGGCTTCAGGGACAGAATCTCCAGGGGCCAGGCAGGTCCCTCCACCCACAGGCACCAAAGGTCACTGAGAGGGTCTTTTCAGCTCACCAGTAGGGGAGCAGCGTGTCTCCATAACTTAGGCCCCTTCAGGAGGCAGCAGAAGAGTTAGCAGGAGACAGGAGCTCCCAAAGCAGTCAGGAGCTCGAATCCATTGTTGAAGGTCTCCACATAAACTCTCTGAGGGAACTGAGCCCCGTGTGGCGGCCCTGACCCCACCTGAGCAGCTGAACTTAATCTCACACTGAATAGCAGCCCCACCCCCACCAAAGCCCTAAGGCTGGGAAACAGCATTTGAATCTCAGCCCCCAAATGCTAGCTGGGTGGAACTGGAGGCCAGCTGGGTGTGGAGAGGAAGCTCAGAAGTCAAGTAACTGGTTGGGAAAATGCCCACAAAAGGAAAAAATATATTAAGACAATAGAAGGTTGCTTTCTTGGTGAACAGATATCTCCTTGCATTGTTTCAGATGAGGAAGAACAATGCTTACCATCAGGGAAAGACAGAAACGTCAAGGCTTCTGTATCCCAAACATCCAAAATAAATATTCAATGGGCTCAGGCCATGGAAGAGCTCAAAAAGGATTTTGAAAATCAATTTAGAGAGGTGAAGGAAAAGCTGGGAAGAGAAACGACAGAGATGCAAGAAAAGCATGAAAAGCAGGTCAACACCTTGCTAAAGGAGACCCAAAAAAATGCTGAAGAAAATAACACCTTGAAAATAGGTTAACTCAATTGGTAAAAGAGGTTCAAAAAGCCAATGAGAAGAAGAATGCTTTCAAAAGCAGAATTAGCCAAATGGAAAAGGAGGTCCAAAAGCTCACTGAAGAAAATAGTGTTTTCAAAATTAGAATGGAACAGATGGAGGCTAATGGCTTTATGAGAAACCAAGAAATCACAAAACAAAACCAAAAGAATGAAAAAATGGAAGATAATGTGAAATGTCTCATTGGAAAAACAACTGACCTGAAAAATAGATCCAGGAGAGACAATTTAAAAATTATAGGATTGCCTGAAAGCCATGACCAAAAAAAGGGTTTAGACATCATCTTTCATGAAATTATCAAGGAAAACTGCCTTGATATTCTAGAACCAGAGGACAAAATAAGTATTCAAGGAATCCACCAATAACCTCTTGAAAGAGATCCAAAAAGAGAAACTCCTAGGAACATTGTGGCCAAATTCCAGAGTTCCTTGGTCAAGGAGAAAATATTGCAAGCAGCTAGAAAGAAACAATTCAAGTATGTGGAAATACAATCAGGATAACACAAGATCTAGCAGCTTCTACATTAAGGGATCGAAGGGCGTGGAATATGATATTCCAGAAGTTAAATGAACTTGAACTAAAACCAAGGATCACCTACCCAGCAAAAGTGAGTATAATACTTCAGGGGAAAAAAAAAATGGTCTTTCAATGAAATAGAGGACTTTCAAGCATTCTTGATGAAAAGACCAGAGCTGAAAAGAAAATTTGACTTTCAAACACCAGAATGAAGAGAAGCATGAAAAGGTCATTAAGAAGGAAACCTCGAAATAAATATGCCCATGCATCAGTCTTGGAAGTTCCACAATGTCAGGAGGTCCTGAGAAGTTTGCAAGGCACTGACAACAATATATCCTAGAGCAGTAGTGGCCTCTATTATAGTGCTAGCAGATGGCAACAGGGGAAGTTCCTCTATCTGAAAGTTTGGCCCTTATCAGAAGAAAAACTGGGGTGACAGTGTGGGGAGTAGGGGAGGGAATCAAGCTTGGCTGTCAAATAGAGAAGAGAGAGCAAAATCTAATATGGCTATTCAACTTCCCTCCCAAAACTGTTTTATGTCTTGATAAGTCTTAACTACCAGCCTCCTAACAAACTATACCTGTATTGTAAATTGTTAATCAGCTCTGCCCTAATCATTCTGTTCATGCACTCTAAGATTAATTTATGATTATCATTTTCCATTTAGGAATAAACTTCCTGTCCAATACTGGAAAAAAAAATTTTTTTTTGATTACCTCTTTAGCTTGATTCTCTTCCAAATAGAGTTACCCATGCCTGACACTTTGGGTGGTTCTTGAGTGACTGCTATGGAACCAAACTACATCCTGTTTGATAGTAAATGTAAGTAAATGTGACCTTCAGGTCCTTAGAGATGAAAAAATCAAAGCCTTAAAGTTAATTCATTCTGTCACCGCACCTCCCTTCTCTTCAGTAAGAAAAAGCAATTGAGGTTCCTATCTTAGAGAATTTAAATGTACCCCAAGTAAAAGGCATTCTATAAAATGCATTAAATTTATTTCAAGATGAATTTTAATGTTAGTAAGTTCTATTTAATATTATGATATTGAAAAAATATTGTTATAAAAGGGACTGAAAGAACAAAATTAAGAAATTTCTTATAATTAATTGGCTAAACAACTATCATTCCTGACATTGCAGCATGAAACCCTTATCATATCAAACAATAATGAAGTATAACATTTAAATCCTCAAGAATTCTAAATGAGGTCTCAGAGAATAGAATGTTACTGATATCTTTGACAAGGAAAATATATAAGGAGAAATCAGATACAGAGCATAGATATACTATTTATTTTTGCTCACTCCAATCATATGGTGTGTGTGTGTGTGTGTATGTGTGTGTGTGTGTGTGTGTGTGTGTAAGTGTTATCCAGTCATCTTGCTGCAGAATATGATATTCATTAGATCTGTCAGCAGTAGCAGTTTGGATAATTAGACAGGACAGATTAATTGAGCTCATTGAAAGAAAAAGTGATAATACACAGAGAAGGTGATGAAATATTATCAGAAATTTGTCTTTTGCCAATGTGCTAAAGATACAAAAAGAACTACAACAATGTGAAGTATTGTGGGGTATGTCAATACCTTTTATATACAACTCTTAACACAACATAAGGAAATTTATTTGTGTTCAGTTAAGTATATAGTGAAAAATTTGATAAAAACATTTGCTTGAATTCCAGACACAAATTTTCTCTCATCTTTTAAGTCTGAGTAGGGAGAGTGTATGGATAATATTTGTGAAGGTGAGTTCATAGCTCAAAGATACATCCTAGCTTCCCTATTGATTGTTATTACCTTTAGATCCACAAATTAGATTCAAATAAAGCCAGGTTGGAGACAATAATAATAGTAGTAACTAAAATTTATATTGTGCTTTATTATTCCTACTATTTTAAAAATAGCATCACATTTCATCTTTACAGTCACATTACAGTAGGTGCTATAATTATGCCCATTTTGGGTGGGGAAAACAAACTGAGGTACTGAGAAGGTACAAGAGAAATTGAAAGAATTCACTGATCACCTCCTGAAAGAGATACTCAAATAAAAACTGCCAGGAATACTATAGCCAGTTTCCAGAGTTCTCAGGTCAAAAGAGAAAATATGGGAAGTGGTCAAAAAGAAAGAAATCAAGTATCATGAAGCCACAATCATTATAACATAAGATTTAGCAGCTTCTGCATTAAAGGATTGGAAGACTTGGAACAGAACACTCCAGAAGACAAAAGAGCTAGAATTACAACCAAGAATCACCTGCCCAGCAAAACTGAGTATAATCCTTCAGGGGAGAAATGAACGTTCAACGAATTAAATGAATGAATGACTTTTCAAACATTCTTGATGAAAACACCAGAACTGAATACAAAATTTGACTTTCAAAGCAAGAATCAAGGGAAGTGTAAAAAGATAAACAGAAATGGGAAATCATAAGGGACTAAATAAATTCAGACAGTTTAAATTTCTACTTGGGAAGATGTTATTTGCAACTCATAAGGCTTTTTTCACTATTTGGGTTATTAGAAGGAGCATATATCAACAGAGGGCACAGGTGAGAGTTCACTATGAAGGGATGCTATCTAAAAAGCAAAATTAAGAAGTTATTAAGGAATATTCTAAGAGAAAGAAAAAGGGAGAGGCAGAATGGGATAAATTATTCATATAAAATAGAAGAAAAAGTGGGGAGGGGAAGAGGGAGGAGCTGACAAGGAATGAATGAATCTTACTCTCTCCAGAATTGGCTCAAAGAGGGAATAACATACAGATGCAAGTGGTAATTGAAATCTATATTTCCCTCTGTATCAGTAAGCACCCTGACATACAGGGGCTGGGGGGTGATGTGGGATGCTATGAAAAATTCTTTAATCTGATTTTCTAAAAGTAAAGGTAACTATTGAGGGGTTAACAAGCTCCTTTAATCAAGCACATATATCATCCATTTAGTTCAGTAAATCAACACACAGCACTTCCAAACTGTCTGACATAAGTAATACATATATGACAAATTAACAGATGGATCCAACTGTCTGACTACAGTTGTCAGAGAGAGAAGCACCAACATCAGGATTTTCAAAGCCAGGGTGCTCCTCAGTGGCATCCCAGAGTCTCATCTAGCACACAAAGTATCTTTCAAAAATTTAACCCCACGGTAAAACCTCACCCATAGAATATTTGTACCTTTTTTTTTTTTTTTTTTACAACTGGAGGGCATCACAACACTTGAGAACCAATGTCTCACTAAGAAAAGGTGTGGGCCTTCCTACAAATCTTCCTTAAGGAGCAGACCCATTAATGGGTGAGAAAGATCTTCCTTAATCATATTATTCAATCAGAGGCACTTTTAGTAAAACAAAAAGAGCAAAAGATCTTATTTTACTTGCCTTTACCATTCACCCTTCCAGGAACCTTGACCTTACATCTAAGTTGCCGTGGATACTGAAATAGAGGGATTAACATTTCTTAAGTAAGTACAACATAATTCACATTTGAGGAATACATAACATAGCAACTTATTACCAGGGTGGCCATAGGGATTTAAACAAACACAAAGATGTGTGCATAACATAACAACATTCTTTGAGGATAGAGCAACCAGTTCCACTTTCCTTAATCTGGAACAGAAAAGTCCAAGCAAATTGTTCTTGGGTGTGTGTCCTCCCCATGCTGCCCTTCCAGGCATTTTCAGGTATAGGCTCTAATGATCTAAGCCTATCTTAACAATGCTCCAGCCCCACTTCCCAGCCCTGAGGGGAGGCTGGGAGACATAACTATGAGGATGGAGTCCTTGGGTGATATAGGGAACTTCTCCCACCCACCATAGGCAGCTCCACCTCCTGAGTCCCAAATTGCCCCAGTAGAATGCTGCAAAAAAGCATACTCAGTGCTCTGTTGAGCAGTCCCAATCTTGCCCCAGGGCTGAACTCCGAGCTACTGGCTTCTTCCTCCTCTAGCAGAAGCAGGTAATTCCATCTCTCACTTGGGTCTGCAGGAAGGCAGCTTTGTGCTCCCATTCCTCTCACCTCGCCAAGGTCAGCACACAGGTTGTTCTCTGCTTCTGCTGGGTGGTTCAACATACAGTTTTCTGCTCAGGTTCCAGGGCTCCATTCCAAACTCTCCCAGTTCTGATCTAGTTCCTGAATAAAATACACTTTCAGATACATCACCCCTCTGGCAGAGAGAGGAGTTGAGCTAATCCACTGGAACCCAGACTCTGGCCATCCCCACTTGCTGAGGTTCCATGGAACCATGCCCAGGACAACTGGAAAACAAGTCATTTCAGTCCCACAAAACCCCATACTTTCCTTTTAATTTATGCAGATCTTGCCAACAATGCTATAATGTGTAAGTTAGCATCGCAACATCCCAAGATACAAGGGGTGGGGGGATGCTACCACAGGTTCTTTGATCTGTTTTTCTAAAAGAAAAGGCAACTTTTGAGGGAGTAACAATCTCCTTCAATCAAGAACATTTATCATTCACTTAATTCAGGAAATCAGCAGACAGCACTTCCAAACTATCTGACATAAACAATACATATATCACAAATCAAAACACAGGTCCAGCTCTCTGACCATAGTTGCCAAAGAGGGAAACACTCACATCAAGGTTTTCAAAGCCAGGGGACTCCTTAGCAGCTTCCCAGGGTCTCATCTTCCACACAAAATTTCTTCTAAAAACTAAGCCCCCAAAGTAAAATCTCACCCTCAGAATATTTATAACTTTTTTTTTTAGAGTCAGAGGGCATTCCAACTCTTGAGAACAAATGTCTTATTAATAAAAGATATCAATCTTCCTAAAATGAAATTCCCTTTAATGGGCAGGCCCATTAATGGATGGGAAAGAACTTCCTTAATCACATTATTCAATCAGAGGCACTTTTAGTAAAAAAAAAAAAAAAAACAGCAAAAGATCCTACTTTGCTTATCCTGCCACCCTCTAGGAAATTGGGAGGGAAAGGGGATAAGAGAAAGACTTGGGGTGATAGAAGGGAGGGCAGGTTAGGGAAGGGTAGTTAGAAGTAAAATGCTGTTGACAAGGAACATGATGAACAGAGAGAATAGCATAAACAGGGCTGGGGGCTATGATAGAGGGGAAAACAGTTAGCAATACCTAACTGAAAAAAAAAATTTGATGCAAGCTATTAAGGTAACACTTGGAAAACTGAGTCAAATTTTTAAAAATAAAATCCATTTTGAAGTTGATAAATGATCAAAAGTTGTAATCAGTTTTCAGGTGAAATAATCAAAGCTATCCATATGGAAAAATATATTCTACTCCTTTATTGATTGGAGAAATGCAAATTAAAACAATACTGAAGTACTACCTGATTCATATTAGCTTGGCTAATAGGACAGAAAAGGTGAATGAAAAGTTCTGAAGGGGGTGTGGAAAAAAAATTAAATATTAATACACTATTGGCAGAATTGTGAACTGATTCAACCATTCTATAGAGTAATTTGGAATTATAGCTAAAAGGCATCAAAATTATGCCTATTTTTGACCTAGAAATACAACTACTAGATCTGTTTCCAAAATAGATTTTAAAAAGTAAAAGAACCTACATATACAAAAATACTTATATTAGCTCTTCTGTAGTGGTAAAGAATTAGAAACTAAGGGGATGTTCATCAGTTGGAGAATGGCTGAACATGTGATTCTGGTGGAATACTATTGCCCTATAAGAGGATTAAAACCAAGAATCATCTACCCAGCAAAACTGAGTGAAATACTTCACGGATAAAATGGAATTTCAATGAAATAGAGGACCTTCAAGCATTCTTGCTAAAAAGACCAGAGGTGAATAGAAGATTTGACTTTCAAATACAAGAATCAAGAGAAACATGAAAGGTAATCAGGAAACAGAGCCCTTGAGGAACTGTTTACATTACTACATGGAAAGATATGTAACTCATGTGAACTTTTTCAATATTAGGGTAGTTAGAGGGAACATACATGTGTAGGTGTCTATGGATATGTATGTATGTATGTGTATATTATGTATGTATACACACACACAGGCTCATATACGCAAGGCACAGGGTGAGCTGAATATGAAGGGAGAATACCTAAAAAATAAAATTTGCTATTAAGTGGACTCTACTAGGGTAAGAGAAAAGGAGAGGTAGAATATATCAAATCATCTCACATAGAAGAGTCAAGAAAGAGTTTTTACAATGGAAGAGAAGGAGGATATGAAAGGAAATAAATGAGCCTTAGTCTTATGGGTTTCAGCTTAAGGAGGTAATAACACACACTCAATTGGATATGGAAACCTATTTTACCCTGCAGGAAGGGTAAGTGTTTATTATGGAAGAGTTTTGAGTTGTTAGCCATGTATGATCACTATTGAATTGCTTGTTTCCTCAATGAGGGTGGGTGGGGAGGTAGAAAGTAAGAGAATGTGGAACTCAAAGTTTGAAAATGAATGTTAAAAGTTGTTTTAGCATGCAACTGGAAAATAAGTTATACAGACAATGAATTTGAGAAATCTGTTTTGTCCGTCAGGAAAATAGAGGGGAGGAGGATGGAAGAAGGTACAGGTAATAGAAGGGATGACAGAGTAGAGGAAGAGGTGGGTGAGATGCATGTTGTCCAGGGGTGGGGGTGGGATGAGATGGGAAGACAATTTTGAGTTCAAATTCTTGCAGAAATGAATGTCAAGTACTGAAAAATGAATTATATATACATATATATATATATTTTTAATTTAACTTTTAACATTTATTTTCACAACATTTTGGGTTACAAATTTTCTCCCCTTTTATCCCCTCCCCCCCCCAAGCCCAAGCATTTTAATTGCACCTGTGACCAATCTGCTCTCTCTTCTATCATCCCTCTCTGCCCTTGATTCCGACTTCTCTTTTGTTCTGTAGGGCCAGATAGCTTTCTTTACCCCTTAACCTGTATTTCTTATTTCCTAGTGATAAGAACATTACAGTTGATCCTAACACTTTGAGTTCCAACTTCTTTAGCTCCCTCCCTCTCCACCCCTTCCCTTTGGAAAGCAAGCAATTCAATGTAGGCCAAATCTTTGTAGTTTTGCAAATGATTTCCATAATAGTTGTGTTGTATAGGACTAACTATATTTCCCTCCATCCTATCCTGTCCCCCATTACTTCTATTCTCTTATGATCCTTTCCCTCCCCATGAGTGTCGACTTTGGATTGTATTCTCCTCCCCATGCCCTCCCCTCTATCATCCCCCCCACCCTGCTTGTGCCCTTGTCCCCCACTTTCCTGTATTGTGAGATAGGTTTTCCTATCAAAATGACTGTGCATTTTATTCTTTCCTTTAGTGGAATGTGATGAGAGTAAACTTCATGTGTTTCTCTCACCTCCCCTCTTTATCCCTCCACTAATGAGTCTTTTGCTTGCCTCTTTTATGAGAGATAATTTGCCCCATTTAATTTCTCCCTTTCTCCTCCCAATATTTCTCTCTCACTGCTTGATTTCATTTTTTTTAAGATATGATCCCATCCTCTTCAATTCACTCTGTGCACTCTGTCTCTATGTATGTGTGCGTGTGTGCATGTGTGTGTGTGTACTCCCACCCAGTACCCAAATACTGAAATGTTTCAAGAGTTACAAATATTGTCTTTCCATGTAGGAATGTAAACAGTTCAACTTTAGTAAGTCCCTTATGACTTCTCTTTGCTGTTCACCTTTTCATGCTTCTCTTCATTCTTGTGTTTGAAAGTCAAATTTTCTTTTCAGCTCTGGTCTTTTCATCAAGAAAATTTGAAAATCCTCTATTTCATTGAAAGACCATTTTTTCTCCTGAAGTATTATACTCATTTTTGCTGGGTAGGTGATTCTTGGTTTTAGTCCTAGTTCCTTTGACTTCTGGAATATCCTATTCCATGGCCTTCGATCCCTTAATGTAGAGTCTGATAGATCTTGTGTTATCCTGATTGTATTTCCACAGTACTTGAATTGTTTCTTTCTAGCTGCTTGCAATATTTTCTCCTTGAGCTGGGAATTCTGGAATTTGGCCACAATGTTCCTAGGAGTTTCTCTTTTTGGATCTCTTTCATGCGGTGTTCTGTGGATTCCTTGAATATTTATTTTGCCCTTTGGTTCTAGAATCTCAGGGCAGTTTTCCTTGATAATTTCATGGAAGATGATGTCTAGGCTCTTCTTTTGATCACGGTTTTCAGGTAGTCCCAAAATTTTTACATTGTCTCTCCTGATTCTATTTTCCAGGTCAGTTGTTTTTCCAATGAGATATTTCACATTATCTTCCATTTTTTCCAATCTTCTCGCTATGTTCTGTGATATCTTGCTTTCTCACAAAGTCCTTAGCGTACATCTGTGCCATTCTAGTTTTGAAAGAACTATTTTCTTCAGTGAGCTTTTGAATCTCCTTTTCCATTTGGCTAATTCTGCTTTTGAAAGCATTCTTCTCCTCATTGGCTTTTTGAACCTCTTTTGCCAATTGAGTTAGGCTAGTTTTCAAGGTGTTAATTTCTTCAACATTTTTTTGGTACTCCTTTAGCAGGGAGCTGATCTGCTTTTCATGCTTTTCTTTCATCCCTCTCATTTCTCTTCCCAGTTTTTCCTCCACCTCTCCAACTTGATTTTCAAAATTCTTTTTGTGCTCTTCCATGGCCTGAGCCCATTGGGTTGGCTGGGACACAGAAGCCTTGATTTCTGTGTCTTTGCCTGATGGTAAGCATCGTTCTTCCTCATCAGAAAGGAAGGGAGGAAATGTCTGTTCTCCAAGCAAGGAGCCTTCAATAGTCTTATTTCTTTTCCCTTTTCTGGGCATTTTCCCCAGCCAGTGACTTGACCTCTGAATATTCTCCTCACACCCACCTCGCCTCCTGGTCCTCCCAGCCAGCGTTTGGGGTCTGAGATTCAAATGCTGCTTCCAGCCGTAGGGCTTTTGGCGGGGGCAGGGCTGCTATTCAGTGTGAGATTAAGTTCAGGTGCTGAGGTGGGGGCAGGGCCGCCTCTCAGGCTCAGTTCCCTCAGGGGGTTTATGCACAGACCTTCCACAATGGATCCAGGCTCCCGCCCACTTGGGGAGCCCCTGTCTGCAGCCGCTTCTCAGCTTCTACCTCCCGGGGGGGCCCGAATCATGGGGGCACCCCACTCCCCTCTCGACCCGCCAAAGAGACTCTCTCATCGACCCCCGTCACCTGTGGGCTGAGGGACTTGTGCGGCATCTGGATATCCCGTCCCTGAAGCCTGCTCGGGTCTGTTTCTCTTGGTGCTGTGGCCAGAGCAGGTCTGGGCTGGGCTGGGCTCTGCGTCTGCAGCGTGACGGACCTTTTGCGAGAGGTTTGCAGGTCCCTCTGTGGGTGGAGGGACCCGCGTGGCCACTGGAGATCCCGTCCCCAAAGCCCTCTCGGATCTTTTCCTCTCGGTGCCGCGGCCGCTGCAGGGCTGCCCTCTGCTCCCAGTCCCGGCGCCCAGTCCGCAGCGGGAAGGACCCCCCGCGAGAGGTTTGCAGGTCTCTCCGGAACAAAAATCTCACTCGCTCCAATATTCCGTGGCCTCTGGGTGCAGAATTCACCGTGAGTTGGTCCCCTCTAGCCGTTCTGTGGGTTGTGGGTTCGGAGCTATGTGTATGTGCGTCTTTCTACTCCACCATCTTGGCTCCGCCCCCCTATATATATATTTAAAAAGAATAAAATATCTTAAATATCAAGTGAATCAATGAAAAATAATTGAAGAAAGGTCGCTTATCAGAATCAAATCTCAAACAATATTCCAAAGTAGTATGAAAACTATCTGGTACTGGCTAAGAGATAGAGTGGTGGGTTAGTGGAATAAATTAAGTACATAAAATACAGTAGCAAATGACCATAGTAAACTAGTATTTACTAATCCGATAATTCAGGATATGGGGAGAAGAAATCTCTTTTTGACAAAAATTGCTGGATAAAAATGGAAATCAATTTGGTGGAAACTAGGTATAGACCAATATCTCACACTGTATACCAAAGATAAAATTATAATCGATATAGGATTCAGACATAAGGGATAATATCAAAAGCAAATTAGGGTGGCACATCATATTTTTCTTATCAATTCTATAGACAAGGGAAGAATTTATGAGTAGACAAAGGATAGAGAGTATTATAGGATTTAAAATAGATAATTTTGCTTTCATTAAATTAAAAAAGATTTTGCAGAAACAATATCAATCAGCCAATATTAAAAGAAAAAAAGAGAAATAAATTACAACTAGTTTCTTTGATAAAGATCTCATTTCTCAGAGCTAAATTTACAACAACAAAAAAAAAATGAAAGAAAGAAATAATAGCCATTCCCCAGTTAATACATGGTTAAAGAATATTTACAGGTAGTTTTCAGAATGAGAAATCACAGCTATGAATGGTCACATTAAAATCATTATTGATCAGAGAAATGCAAATTGAAATAACTCTGAGATACCATCTCATACATATTATTTCAGAAAATATGCCAAAAAAGGAAAATGACAAATGTTGCGATGGACCTGTAAATATTGGAACACTAATGTACCATTGGTGAAATTGTGAGCCAGAAGGAAATTATAACATAGTAAAATCAATATTTTAAGTGTTATCTACTGTAAAACACTTAAATATTTTGATAAAGACAAAAATCCAAGACAATTCCAAAGGATTCATGATGAAAAATGCTACCCACATTCAGAATGCAAACTGATGAACTCTGAAGAATCTTGAGAGGAAAACAGGGTCAGAACAGCTTTTGAGAAAAATGTGAATGTCACCTGATGAGAAGTAGAAGGATTTTCCTACATCAGTTAAGGCCCTATTGTATTATTTGACATTATATTATATAATTACTTGTGAAGAGGGAAAATCAGCCTGTAAAAATAATGGCATGATATATCATAAGAAGCAGAAGCTAGTATATGCAAAGAAGAATGCAACAACACAAGATAGGGGTAGGAGAATACAAAAATGAACACCAATGTTTCATAACACCAATGAAAGGCATCAGAAAAGTCAGTTCTTTCTCTGTTGCTTGTTTGATTATTAAAACAAGAATTCAGTAAACAGGAGTCTTGAAAACTGTCCTCTTAAAAAATGCGCATCCTCTGTGTTAATAAAATTTAGAAGGAATGTGGTTATATTACCAGCAACATAGAAAATTAGTGACTCTTGAAACCACTTCAACTCTTCATCCCTCCAAAAAAAGAATTTTGTATGTAATGGACATTAATTGTAGATAAATATACAGGGAAATAAAAGAAGAAAGAACCCTGGCAATATTAATTATGAATTGACAATGGAGAACTCTATTCTTAAAGTGTACACTCAACACTTTTGTTTAGTCAGTTTCTAAGTATGCATAAAAAAAGCTGAAGGGATTTCATAGACTAGTTCACAAGTTCATCTTGGGATTCTCATCAACTGAAGATTTTTGTCAGAACACTATTTCTATCATGTCCCCTCTTCTCAAAGATCAGCAGTTACCAATTCTACTAAGCCATGAGCAGATAAAATGTTACCTTTTAACTGTGATCCACTTCTAGTTTGGCTATGCTGTAGACCAGAGATTCTGAATGAAATACTCTACCCATCATCCTCCAATATCATAGAAAGTGGCAGACATCAATTTAAGTACAGGAAGTAAGAAGATAAAGAGAAAAATCAAGGGAAATTTGGAATGGGATGGCAACGCGAGCAGTAAGACTTGGTCCAAAGGAAAGGGGACTGAAACCCATCTAATAAAAGTTGTACTCTTCACAGAATACTCAGGGCAGGGACTCTGGGCAGTCATAAATCCCGTCACTGTGGAAAGACTGGGGAAACTTTGCAGCACAGTGTGGTAGTCTAGAATGATTTCTTTTTACGTTGAAACACCAATTACTCCAAGAGAAAATATGTCAATAAAATACACTCCAAAAAAGAAATAAATCAACCAAGGATCCTAAAGTCTGAACCTCAGAGAATTCAAAGCACTCATAAAAAATATTACAAGACAAAAGAATGTCACCCAATGTATGATGAAATACCCCATGGACTCCAAATAGATATCAGAATAAGAATATTGAGAATGGCTCAAAAGAGAAATTGAATCTACAAAACAAAAAATTAGAGATTTAAAGAAATGCTGATCAAACTGCCTAATTGATACTTCATGAAGCTTGATAATATAATAAAAATAGATAAAGAAACAAAATCTTTCAGACTAACAAGGGAAGCAATGTGGGGAAAAAACTAGAAAGGAAGAAATAATGCATCCCCAGACCTAAAATTGTATTAAATAATCACAAAAATTAAATGGTACTAGATAAAAATAGACAAATGGTTTGTGTGTGTTCATATAGTATATGTTCATAATATAACAACATGATAATATGATGAAAAGGAAGATAATTAAGGTGGAATTCTGTGGAAATATAATTATTAAAATTAGTATAGAAAAGAAATGAGAAATTTCTCATTCCCAGCTTCTTTGAATATTGGAGGAACGTTGTTGTTATTCAGTCCTTTTTTTGGTAATCTCACTTTTTGTAATACCATTTGGAATTTTCCTGATAAATATATTGGAGTGGTTTGCCATTTCCTTCTCCTACTAATTTTACAGAAGAAGAGGTTCATTTCACTACAGCTTATTTTAGAAATGAAGACGTGTCAAATAGGGTTAAGTGGCTTTCCCAGGACCACACAGCTAGTAGGTGACTGAGACCAGATTTGAACTCATGAAGAAGAGTCTCCTTGACTCTAAGCATGGCACTCTATCCATTGTACCACCAAGTTGTACCAAAAGTTGATTTGGAATACTACATTAATATCAATTATTTTTTCGTATATTATTTACTTTGGTTCAATTGCCTTTTCTCTTCTTTTTTATACTTTCCCATATGGTATTATTGGCTAAGAGTAGTAGGGCAAAGATACACTGGAAATGTATATAAGAATAAAAATAAATAACAATTCAATTCAAATAACAAAGCATATTTTAAAAGTTGTCATAATTTAATATAATTCCACAGTGCTGTCTTTCCTGTACCCAAACTTGTCTTAGATTTCTTCACAGTTTTAATTCATATATGCATAGATACATATACATACTATGTACACTCATATATAAACATGAATTATACATACATATGTATGTATATATACACATATATATGTATATGTAAATGTGTGCATATGAATATATTTAACATGCTATATTTACATATAATTTGTCTTCTGTATTTCACATATAATATCTCATAAAGGCTTTACAAATTTGATCATTAATTTGCCCCCATCTAGAATTTAATCAAAGGAAATTTCCAAAAAGATATAGTTCATTTTTCAGTTCCCATTAAGAATCTTATCTCACTGCTCAGTTAATTTGACCCACAGGGAAGCACACATTAGAGTACAGAATGCCTTTGCTGTAAGTATTCATCATTTAAAAAACACAAAAATAAAAATTCAAGTGTGGAATGGCTAATAAATAAAATGTCATGCATCTTTATGATCAGCAGTAAGTACAATTCCATTAATTGCTTAAATCCGCTCATTAACTTTTCCTGAAGGGAGATATCCAGAAGATTTTGGCATTGGAGAGGTATTTTTTAACTATATCTTTCCTCCTCTTCATCTTAGTTCAATAAACAGTTAATCAGAGGATAGTCAAGAGCCACCTCAGTCTTTCTTCAGCATCCTCATACAAGAATATCCTGTATCTTCTTTGTTTCCATTCCATCTACTTTCTTTTGCAACATTCAGAATCTTCACAACCATTGCCTCCCAACTCAATATGGCTAAGAGAGTTATTTATCAAGCAGTGAGTATCCTAGAAGACTTCTTTATGTGAAGGATGTATGACATTTGACACTGACAAGTAGTGCAATATTTTTTTTAAATCTTTGGATACTTCTCGTGCCAAGATGGCAGGATCCTTCTGAAGTCTCCCCTCCCCCCAATTCCCCTCAAAATGAGTAGAAAACTGTCTCAGAATTTATCTAAGAGCAGGGAAGCAGCTTACCTTCCCAGTTGTAAATTTCTGTCTCACTAGGGTGAGTGGAGAGTGGGGTCCAAGAGCAGGAATCAAGAACAGAAGCAGCAGCAGCACCTGTCAGCATCAGAGAAGGTGGCCTGCAGCAGTCTTCTAAGTCTGAGGCAGTACACCACAAAGGCCCTACCCTCGTGCATACTTGGAGAACCTTGGACGAGTGAGCAGCAACACCACAGGCCATGAACTAAGCCTTGGTGCCATTATTGACCAGTGGTGAGGCCCCACTTTGGGTCTGATGGAGAAGAACATCCACCCCTGAGGGTCAAGCAGCAGAAAGACACCATTTCCATAGCAACATAGTAGCAGCTCCCAGCCCTGGGTCAGGCCAGTAACAAGATCACTCCTCCAGGGTCAGCCACCAAAAAGACTGTTACTATAGCAAGCCATCAGCAAGGCCTCATATCTGGAGCAGGCCAGCAACTAAATCCCATACCCAAAGGAGGGCTACAGAGAGGTCCCACCACCAGCATAAGCCAGAAGGGAAGCCTACCCTGTAGAAAAAGCAAGCAAATAAGACCTAAAGCCCAGTGAAAGCCACTGATAAGCCTCAGAGACCCAGTCTAAGGCACAGGCAGGAGCGGAACCCAACTCTCACATCAAAATGTCAAGTCACAAAATAGGCAGAAAAGGTGAGCAAACAACAACAACAAAAGAGCTTGACTACAGAAAGTTACTATGGTGATAAGGAGGTGTAGTGCCAATGCGATGTTCACAACATCTATGGTGGCCATGAATATTTTGGCTCAATTCTGAATCAAGAAATACAGCAGACTCCCCACATGGAAGACAGAACCAAAACATTTGTTTAGACACCAGAATGCCAAATCCACCACACTAACAAAAATCTATACATAATAACAATGCAGAGGACAACACCATCCCTAAACCTTCCCCACTGGTAGGCCTCCCACAAACCAGCTCCATTAAACAAATCACAAGTAGGCTGTCTTAAACAAAATCACAAACAAGCCCTTTCACTCACACTAGTCAGCAACCTGCTTGTCTGCATCCTTCCTACTACTGACTGCTCTCTAATGCTCTTCCTCTCAGCTTTGCGATAGCTCCACCTCTTCCTGTTTCATGCGATTTAGACTCGGGAGATGGAGCCAAGATGGCGGAGTAGAAAGAGACACATGTTCAGGCTCTCCCCACACAGCCCATAAAATACCTGTAGAGAGGGACTCTCAACAAATTCTGGAACAACAGAAGTGGAGAACAACAGAGTGGAGGAGATTTCCAGCCCAGGGTGACCTGAAAGGCCCACAGGAAATGTCAGTTGTACCAGATGCAGAGTGGAGCCCAACCCAGCCATGGTGTGACTCTGGGATGAGGACACATCAGGGGTGGAATCTCCAGTCGCAGTAGCATAGAATCTCCAGTCCCAGCAGGAGTGGTCCACAGATCCCTCAACTCACAGGCATCAAAGTTCAGTGACAGGGCTTTTTCAGCTGGTTGGAAAGGCAGAAGGGCCTTCCCATAACTCCAGCAGCAGGCACCAGCCACAGAGGCCACACAGCAGCCCATAGAGTCACCAACATTCATTGTTGGAGATAAAAATCCCTGGGGGCACTGAGAAGCTGAATATTATCTCAGCCCTGTGTAGAGGCCCTGAGGGAGCTGGTCTTTGTATCCCACTGAATGGCGGCCCTGCCCCCACAGCTTAACTGAAAATCAGCCCCCAGTGCTGACTTGACAGAACTGGAGACCAGGTGGCTGTAGAGAGGTAACTGCTGAGATTCTGGGCACAAAAATCTCTTCCTGCTCCCAGAACAGTGGACATGCTTGATTGTGCCACCTTGGAGGAAATGAGATATTCTAGATTCCCAGAGTATACCCTACTCTTGACAAAGGACCCAAAAGTCAAGTAACTGGTTGGGAAAATGCCAAAAAAAAAGGAAAAAGAAATAAGACTATAGAAGGTTATTTTCTTGGTGAACAGACATCTTCTCCCATCCTTTCAGATGAGGAAGAACAATGCTTACCAGCAGGGAAAGACAAAGAAATCAAGGCTTCTGTAGGCCAAATATCCAAAATGAATATTCAACTGTCTCAGACCATGGAAGAGCTCAGAAAGGATTTTGAAAATCCAGTAAGAGAGGTGAAGGAAAAACTGGGAAGAGAAATGAGAGAGATGCAAGAAAAGCATGAAAAGTGGGTCAACACCTTGCTAAAGGAGACCCAGAAAAATGCTAAAGAAAATAACACCTTTAAAAACAGGTTAACTCAATTGGCAAAAAAGATTCAAAAAGCCAATGAGGAGAAGAATGCTTTAAAAAGCAGAAATAGCCTAATGGAACAGGAGGTTCAAAAGCTCCCTGAAGAAAATAGTTCTTTCAAAATTAGAATGGAACAGATGGAGGCTAATGACTTTATGAGAAACCAAGAAATCACAACACAAAACCAAAAGAATGAAAAAAATGGAAGATAATGTGAAATATCTCATTGGAAAAACAACTGACCTGGAAAATAGATCCAGGAGAGGCAATTTAAAAATTATGGCACTACCTGAAAGCCATGATCAAAAAAAGAGCCTAGACATCATCTTTCATGAAATTATCAAGGAAAACTGCCCTGAGATTCTAGAACCAGAGGGCAAAATAAATATTGAAAGAATCCACCTATCACTTCCTGAAAGTGATTCAAAAGGAGAAACTTCTAGGAACATTGTGACCAAATTCCAGAGTTTCCAGGTGAAGGAGAAAATATTGCAAGTAGCTAGAAAGAAACAATTCAAGTATTGTGGAAATACAATCAGGATAGCACAAGATGTAGCAGCTTCTACATTAAGTGGTCAAAGGGTGTGGAATATTATGTTCCAGAAGTCAAAGAAACTAGGACTAAAACCAAGAATCACCTACCCAGCAAAACTGAGTATAATACTTCAGGGGAAAAATGGTCTTTTAATGAAATCGAGGACTTTCAAGCATTCTTGATGAAAAGATCAGAGCTGAAAAGAAAATTTGACTTTCAAACACAAGAATCAAGAGAAACATGAAAAGGTATACAGCAAAGAGAAATCATAAGGAACTTACTAAAGTTGAACTATTTACATTCCTATATGGAAAGACAACATTTGTAACTCTTGAAAACTTTTTTCAGTATCTGAGTGGTTGGTGGAATTACATACATACACACACACACACACACACACACACATGCACACGCACACGCACATGCACATGCACAGAGAGAGAGAGAAAGACAGATAGCACAGGGTGAAGTGAATAGGATGGGATCATATCTTAAAAATGGAATTAAGGGGTGATAGAGAAATATATTGGGAGGAGAAAGGGAGAAATGGAATGGAGCAAATTATCTCTCACAAAAGAGGCAAATAAATGACTTTTCAGTGGAGGGAAAAGTGGGGAGGTGAGAGAAAAAACATGAAGCTTACTTTCATCACATTCGACTAAAGGAAGGAATAAAATGCACACTCATTTTGGTATGAAAATCTATCTTACAATACAGGAGAGTGGGGGAGAAGAGGATAAGCAGGGTGGGGGGGATGATGGAAATAAGGGTAATGGGAGGAGGGAGCAATTAGAAGTCAACACTCTTGGGGAGGGACAGGTTTAAAAGAGAGAGCAGAAGAAATGGAGGGGCAGGATAGGATGGAGGGAAATAGTCTTACACCACACGACTATTATGCAAGTCATTTGCAAAACTACACAGATATGACCTATATTGAATTCCTTGCCTTCCCAAAGGGAATGGGTGGGGAGGGAGGGACGAAGAGAAGTTGAAACTCAAAGTTTTAGGAACAACTGTTGAGTATTGTTCTTGTAACTAGGAAATAAGCAATACAGGTAATGGGGTGTAGAAAGTTGTCTTGCCCTACAGGACAAAAGAGAAGATGGGGACAAGGGAAGGGAGGGATATTAGAAGGGAGGGCAGATTGGTGATAGGGGTAATCAGAATGCTCGGTGTTTTGGGGTGGGGGGAGAGGAAAAATGGGGAGAAAATTTGGAAGCCAAAATTTGGTGGAAATGAATGCTGAAAACTTAAGTAAATGAAAAAAAAATAGTATGAATAGTGAATTCTGTATCAAAGAGTGGTATCAGTTTTAACTCAATTGATAGTGTCATATCTTTTCATGAAAAGACTATACCATTGCAAACTACCACAAATTATGAAAAAAAACAGTATCACGGTTTCCTTGTTGGGATAATTTCATTTTAATTTACATTCATCTGATGATTATATAGTATTGCTTTTTTTAGATGGCTATTGAAAATCTATACAATTGGTGTAGACAGTCTGTACAATTCTTCTTTCTCTGAGCTGCAATATACCAATAAGAGAATAATAGTTCTAGTCTCCAAACTGTGGAATAACATCAACATCTCCAGAAATACAAGACGGACTCCAAGGCCCAGAACTCCTAGAATTGCTCCAGGAGTTCACCCTTTGCCAGTACAAGGTAAATAGCTGAAATGTTATAGCATCAATTGAAACAATGAAACATTTCCAAAAGTTGACCTGGGATAGCAGATACAAATTGGAATGAGATTGTTGCATTACATTTCTCATTTTTCTGAGCCATCATGAGTTTCTGCTAAATGAATGAAAGTTCTTTGGCTCCTGTTCCATGTATTAATCTAAAATATGACATGGGCATAATTTTATATTTATTTTTCTAGTCCCTAGTGATTTATCAGTAATTTATTCAAGATTTCTTTTAAAAAGAAGCAATTACTATGATATATATTATCTAAGTTTTTATTTTTGTAACTCCTAAAAAACAGTTACTTGATGAACTGATCACACATTTATACATTTTGTGCCATGCGTTTTTAAATGAAACATGAATTACATAGTTTAAATTTAAGTTCAATCATCAAAGGCTGTTTCCTTACCTAGCATAGCAAAAAATATTCAGCAGATTAAATAATGTAATGCTGCTGCTGTTTGAAAATAAAATTGCTTAAACTGAACTTTCATTTAGTAGGTCAGCATGAGTTGGGACAGAGTATTTAGATAGGTTTGATTGATTATAACTGCAATAATAAAACGGGAAGAAATAATTATTTTAGGAGCTTGTAGCTTAAAGTTCTTAAGAACATGAAAATATATTCATAATTGCTACTCATTGATTATGCTGGTTGAAAACAAAGGTTAGTACAGTCAAATGGAAATTTTTAAAATGATTCCACATTTGAAGAAAATCTTTTGTAACTATTATTCATCTTTTCAGTTATCAGCCAACCATTATACCATAAAATAATGCAAAATTTATTGTAACTGACTTTAGCAAGAATATGTTATTGAGAGAGGGGAAAGGACTAGAGTGTTTGAAGTCTAGAAAAAGTTTTACACTTACTGCTCAATGTGTTATGGAGGTAGTATTAAGATCATAAGATCTTAAGGACTACCAGAATCGAATTCAATCTCTGGCACATCATGCCAAGCTGAAAAAACTGAAAGTTCCGAGTCTGCTATCTGAATATCATCCCACCTAAAGGTTCACCAGTAGAAACCAACTCATCAAATAATGAATTATTTGGCAATAATAATCTTTGAAAAAGATAAGAAAAATAAAATGTTCTTTATTCATTTCAATCAACCAATGAACATTTTTAAGTGCTTACTATATGTCATATACTATGCACACAAGTATAGAAATGAAAACAGTGCCTACCTTCAAGGGATCTTACATTCTACTAGGTGAAGGCAGCATATTCACAAATAAATAGAAAAACAGACAAATCCAGGGACATGATAAGTACCTGAATTAGGATTTATTTATCATAAAAATAGTTTCCAGATAGGAAAGCTCTGACTATCAAAATTTTTTCAGCATCTTCTAGCTAACCTATAATCTTGAGAATTTCCTTGAGGAAAATTTATTTGTTCAGAGTCATATACAACTGAAAGACAACTGAATGCCATTAAATCAATACCTGATGAGCACAGCAGGGAAGTAGCAGTAACACTTAAAAAGTAAAAGCATGAAGAAAAGATGAATCTGACATTAGGAAAGGGAAGAAAATGAAAGCAAGTCTGTTCGCCCTTCATTGCCGAAGAAGACCATGCCATAAGAGAAATAATGACATGACTTTGCACTTGTCTTTGTTTTGAGAGAGGGAGGGTTGTGCAGGTCACCAGCCTCACTTCTCCTCCACAGCCATCTGAATCCAGCGACCAGATATTCATCAGGATGACTGGTGGTGACTCAGGATGAGGCAATTTGGGTTAAGTGACTTGCCCAAGGTCACACACATCTAGTGAGTGTCAAGTGTCTGAGGTGAGATTTGAACTCAGGTCTTCCTGACTCCTGCACTGGTGCTCTATCCACTGCAAAACCTAGCAGCCTTAATGAAAAGGAAGTAAGGAAGTAAAGGAAGGAAGGAAGATTGGAAGGAAAGGAGGGAGGGAGGAAAAAAATGGTGCTGGAGTTGATGACTTTAAAAATACTCAGCAATCATTTTTCAAAATATTTTTAAAATGAAAAATTCAAAAGAATAGAAATACCCATGACAGTAACGTTACTTACTCAAACCATCCCAATTTCCCACACACCCAAAGAAAGGCAACCTGAAAGACCTCAGCAAGTAGTAAAGGCTTCATGTATCTTATCTTTGTAAAATTGTAATGGGGATCCTTCAAGTAAGCATTGAGGATATCCTTGTTAAAATATGAGAACAGGTTGGCTTTTGCATGCATTTATTTGTTTGCTCATTTATTCATTTATTTCAAAACAGCTGACTTTTCACAGTCACATAATTAAGTGACAGTTAAAGAAAATAATATATACTGCTTTGTCATTTTTTGTTGTTTATAAAATTGGCAGTGGAGAATACCTTAACATTAATAAGTTAAATTTAATAAATTTAATTAAACAAATAAGTAAATGAAGTGATTATAAGATTACAAAAGATTCCATTCAAGGTACAGCAACACAGATAACCTTTATCTATTACCATCTTAATATCTATATTAATATCAAGCAAGGTGTTAAATAGAAAAATGCACTGACCAAAATATTTGTTGTGATCATAGAATACATTATATGGACTCAAAATGAAAAAAAATATAGAATTCCCTATATGTTTTGAGGCCTTCTATATCTCTTTGTGGATATAATTATGATGGTCTCATTGTTATCACCTGTAACACCAATGCAATACCTATGGAAGCCACTATGAATGTGCATAAGTATTTCCAGAATAAATTCACAAAATATAAATAGCTTTTCTTCAAAGATGAAACCAAGATTCGGATACCAAGGAGCCAAATCTACCACTGTAACAAAGAAGTTTATACACATCACCAATCTAGGGGTCAACGACATTCCAAAGTCTTCCTTTTGTTAGGCCTACCCACAAACAAGCTCCCATAAGCAAAATTCCTCCCTCTCTCTCACACACACTAACTGCTCTGGCTTGCTCTCTCCTAGCTTTGTCTCACTCTTATTTCCTGCTCCACCCCTCCTGCTCCACCATTTGGCAAACTGTAAGAAATGATGAGTGGGCAGACTCCAGAAAAATCTGGAAAGACTTATATGAACTGATGCTGAGTGAAATGAGAGGAATCAGGAGAACGTTGTACACAGTAACAGCCACATTGTGAGATAACTTATTTGAGAGACTTAGCTCTTCTTAGCAATGCTTAGATCTAAGACGACTCCAAGGGACTCATGATGGAAAATGTTGTCCACATCCAAAGAAAGAACTTTGGGATCTGAATGCAGATGGAAGCATATTATTTTCTGTCTTTTTCTTCTGTTTTGTTTTGTTTCTTTTTCTTGCTATTCTTCCATTATTTATAATTCTTCTGTACATCATGAGTACTGTGCAAACATGTTTAAATGAGTGTATAAGTAGAACCTATGTCAGAGTGCATGTCTTTTTGGGGAGGAGCAGAGAAGGAGGGGGAGAAAATTCAAAACACAAATTTTATGTTTGTGAATGTCGAAAATTAAATTTTAATTAATCAATTATATTTATACAATGTGGTACACTGATCATCAGAGTCAAAATTCATATAACTGAAAAGGCATTGGAAAGATGCATGTTCAGCATAATAGATTCCTATTGTAAATTATGACTTGGTTTCAACAAATCGCCAAGGATACGTCTGACAAAGGAAAAAAGTAGTTTCTTCATGGTATTGAAAGTAAGGGATGATAAATGTACTGCTCGAATGCTAGACTGGTACTCAAAAAATATTTGCCTTATTCTGTATCTTGGCCTAATGTAATGTTGTTCTGGAAATATATAGCAAGTTTCATCATTTGTCCTCTGGAATTCATTGTTGGTCAATATGTTAGTCAGTCTTTCAGATTTTTTTTCTCCTTACTATTTTTGTTATTGTGTAATTTTTTTTCTGGTTGTGCTCACCTCATTCTGAATCAGGTTTCTCTGAAACTATCTGTTTTATCATTTCTTAGAACACATCATATTGGATTCCATGAATGTACCTTGATTTGTTCAATCATTTTCAATTTGCATATATTCCCTTACATTCAAGTTTTTTGCTAAAGCAAAAAGATGATATATACATACATATCTGTATATATTTAGAAGTATTGGTCCTTTGCATCTTTGATTTAATCATAACATTAGTAGCAGTATCTCTCAGAAAAAAGTTGTACTCATGGTTAATGACATTGGGAAATAATTTCACTGCGTTTTCTAAGGTTCCCATTTTCTCATGGCTCCACCAATACGTTGATTTTTTCTTTTTTGTTATTGTTTTTATTTTTCCATACTTACCAATATGAGCAACCTGACATGAAAAATCTGAATTACTTTAATTTGTGATTATCAAATTACTAGTAATTTGGAATCCTTTTAATTTTGGTTATTGTAAATTTGAATCAGCTCCTTAAATATCTTCCTTGAAAGATATTCATCTAAGAAATTTGCTACAAAGAATTTTACCCCAGTTTCCTATTTCCCTTCTAATTCTGCCTTCACTGGTTTTATTTGTGCAAAAGATTTGTAATTTTATGTACTTAAAAGTGGCAATTTTATCTTGTGTGAACTTCTCTATAATTTGTAAGGTCATGAACTATTTATCTGTTTGTATCTAGCTGAAGTGTGTATTTGTAGCTTATTTTGGTATGTGGTGTGACTTGTGGATCAGTACTTATTTTTTTTTTTGTCCAACCTGTTTTGCAGTTTTTAATTAATGACTCTTTTCCTTAGCATTTATTGTCAAGGTTTATTTTGAACATATATGAACATAAATGAAATAAATATCTTCAATATAAGTGAACATATACTATGTTCATTTTCTTCTGAATGATGTGTAACTAATTTGTTTGACTTAACAATGTATTCTGTTTTCTAAATTAGCACTAATTAGTTTTGAAGATTATACGTAGTTGACAATCGGTACAACTCTCCACCTTCTTTCCCATTTTGTTTCATTATTTCCCTTCAATGTCATAATATTTTCTTACTCAAAAAGAATTCATTATTTATTCTGCTTGTGAGAAGTAACACTTTGATAGCTTGATTGACATGGTACTAAATACATAAATTATTTAGGAGTTTATTGCAATTTTAATTATATTGATAGGACTCTAGATTAGAACTTTTCTTTCCATTTTTTCCTGTTGGGTTTCTTTGATAACATTCTGAAATATCTGATCGTTCTTTGGATTAATTTTATATTTTGCAATTTTGTTTAAAGTAATATTAGAGTGAACTTTCCAACTGATATGTTTAGGTTTTTTTTTTTTAAATAATCTACTATATATCTGCCCATTCACAAAAAAATGAATGTTTTATTTGTATTTTTTAAATTTGCTTCCTTAAGCTTTTTTTCCCCTTACTGAGCCACAATAGTTAGAAGTTCAATTATAGCAAATAATAGTAAAGATGATGGACATCCGTTCTTTGCCATTGATCTTATTCAAAAGATACCTAACCTGTCTCTGTTACATATAATGCTGCTCCTCATATTAGATAAATACCAGCTAGAGAATTAAGGAAAGTCAGTTTGTTCCAAAGTTTTTTTGTGGCTTTAACAAATTTTTGTTAAAAAAATTCTTTCAGCATATCTCAATATGATTAGGAATTTTAAATTATGTTGTTATTTTTAGAACATATTATGTTTAAAATGAACCAACCTTGAATTGTTTATGTAAATCAAATGTAGTCATAAAGTATTTTAGTGTTTTATTTACAATAATTTGCTAAGATCTTACTATTTGTGTATGACACTTAATTCAGGATATTGATCTGTGGCTTTATTTCTCTAGTTTGCTTTTCTTTGATTGAGTAATTAACATATTTTTGGCATATAAAATTTGTAAATGCCTTTTAATATTTTTTTTTAAAATTGTGTAATATTGGAATTAACTTCTCTTCAAAAGTTTGATCGAATTTACTTGTCAATACATCTGGTCTTAAGCTTTGTTGTTTTTTCTTAAACATTTTGGAGGTGCATTTATGACTTGTTGAACATATTTTTTTCTGATAGGTAATCATTTAAATAATGCATTTCTTGACCTACCTGGATAATTTATATGAAATTGGAGACATCTATTTCTAGTAAGTTAACATGTTGGGGTCTTTTTTATATTTCCCATTATTTCATCTTCTTTTGTTGAGAATTTTCATTTTTCATAAAATGCATTTTACCTTTCTCTTTATAAATCACCATACCAGTTCCTAATATTTTAAAATGCAGGTCATTTTTGTAATTTTTTTTTCAGTTTTACTAATGTATTCTTTTATATTTCAGTATTTCTTCTTTGGTATGTAGTTGTATTTAATTATCTGTTGCTTGTTTTTTCTAGTTACACTCTCAACTTGTTGGTTTGTTCTCTTTTATTAAATAATGCATTCATGTAATTTTCTCCCTAAGGTGTGCTTATTTACATACCATAAATTTTATCATGTTGTCTCATTGTTTTATTAGGCAACTAAGTTGTTCAGTGGATATAGGGCTCAGTCTGGAGTCAGGAAGACTTGTCTTCCCTTGTTCAAAACTGGCCTAAGATGTGTACTAGCTGTGTAAATCTGAGCAAGTCATATAACCCTGTTGTTTTCTGTTCTCTCATCTGCAAAATGAAATGAAGAAAGAACCACTCCGTTATCTGTGCTAAGAAAATCCCAAGTGGAATCATGAAGAGCAAGATACAACTGAAAAAAAAACATTATTTCATGGAAATTTGAATTATTTCTACTATTTCTTATTTCTATGTACATGCGGTCTCATTTAGTTTTTTATTTAATTTATTATACTGTTGTCCATTGTGTAAGTGAGCTGTTTCCATTGACATTCATGCTATTCTTTATAACTGTGCAATTCTTTCCATCATGTCCTCTTTGACTGTTTTCCTTCTTTTTGCCCCATTCATTTTTATATAAAGAGGTACTGAAAAAGAAGTTTGATTACCATTAATCTATTCCATTTGCTCTCTTCTTTTCCCAATTGATCTGCCTCCAAGCTCAGGTGTTTTTTTTTCCCTCAACTTCTTTCTTTTAGTCCTTCATTCACACTTCACCTTTCCACACTGGCATTTGTGCTTCTTTTAACTATTCTTCTTAAAGATTCTCTCTCTCTCTCTCTCTCTCTCTCTCTCTCTCTCTCTCTCTCTCTCTCTCTCTCTCTCTCTCTCTCTCTCTCTCTCTCTCTCTCTCTCTCTCTCTCTCTCTCTCTCTCTCTCTCTCTCTCTCTCTCTCTCCCCCCCCTCTCTTCCTATTTCCTTATTCAGTTTAATGTATTTCAATGCTCAATTCTTTATTTCTTTCTGTGTAAGAGGGTGTGACTATGTGGGTAGTTGTATATGAGTCTCCATGGGTAAGTGAATATACATGACTGTTTTCAGATTTCTTTTCTCCAGGTTAGTTGAAAAAGATCATTAGTTTCTTATTTCCCTTCATTTTATTTCAATTTTGGGTACTTTTTGTCTCATGAAACCCTATTAGGGAAAATTAGTTCCCTACTTTTCTTTGTCATTACATTCTCTTTCCCCCCTTATTTCATCTTTCTCCTAAAACTATCTAAACTAAACCACCCCAGGATCTCTACCTATTCTATTTAATTTTCTTCATCTCCTTTAAAAACACTAGAGTGGATAAGTGGAAACATACAGCAGAGAGTAGAGGAAGTTGCCTGAGCTATTTCCTTCACAAACAAAGTTAAATTAAACCCCAAAATGGATTCTGGAGAGACAGAACGTACAAAAAAAAACCAAAACAAAACAGAGGTAAGCATTTTCCAGCTTAAAATAACTTTGACTTCTGGAAAGGTCTGTCTCACTTGAGTAAAAGGGGAATTAGGTCAAGAGTACACAGTGTCCAAGCAAGCCAGTGGGAGGCTGTTAGCCATAGCACAGATCAGCAAATGAGGTTCCTCAGTGCTCAATCAGCAATCCAATGGCACAGCAGGTCAGGCATAAGGAAACAATCTCCAGAGAAGAAGACAAGATGGAATCAAAGAAACCAGGCAACATCAGGCCCATATAGTCTGGGCCCCACCAGTGCAGTTAGAAAGCTGCTAGAAGCTGAGGCCCCAGCACAGAAAACCAATGACCAGGCCCCAGATCTTCAGCAAAAGAAGCTGAAAGGAAGGTGAGTGAATAGGTTAAAGAGGGGTATTAGAAGGGTGCTTAAGGTGAAAAAAAGAAAAAAAAAGTAAAAAGTACACAGCAGAGAACAAAAGAAAACTTACAAGGAATCAAAAAAAAGGACAACTCTCAAAACTACACGTTGGATTTATCACACAGGCTTTCATGAAATGAAAATTTGTTGTCACATATTTTGAATACTCATTTTCTACTATGCACATGACATGCTTTTTCTTTTCTTTTCTTACGTTGCGATTAAGTTCCAGTATTTAAGTTTATGATGTTTTTCCTTTTCTCTATTCTGTATTCACTTTTTGGTGAGTAAAAGCTTTTATACTGGAGGGGAAGTGGTGGGAGTTGAGGGGGAGTGAGTGAATCATTAGAATTGGATTAAATAGGAAATAGCATATGCACTCAATTAGGAAAGAAGGGAAAGGGTTTGGGGTGGTGATGATACAAGTTATTGCAGAATGGAGAAGGGAGTAGACAGAAGCAAAATACTCCTGAGGAAGGATAGGGTGAAAGGAAAGAGAGAATAGAATAAATGGGGTGGGGAATAGGAGGAAGAGAAATGCAGTTAGCAAAAGTTACTGAAAAAAAAATTGAAGAAGCAAGTTGTTCTGATAAAGGCCTCATTCCCCAAACATAAAGAGACCTGAGTCAAATTTATAAAAGTAAGAGCCATTCCCCAAATTCCAAATGATCAAATAATTTGATAAGTTTTCAGATGACATAATCAAAACTATCTATAGCCATATGAAAAATACTCAAACTCACTATTGATTGGAGAAATGCAAATTAAAATAATTCTGAGGTACTACCTCATAATTGTTAGATTGGGTAATAGGATAGAAAAAGTAAATGATAAATATTGGAGGGATGTGGAAAGGGAGACAATTTGGAACGCAAAGTTTTAAACACAAATGTTAAAATTGTTTTACATGTAACTGGAAAAGAATAAAATACTAAATAGAAGAATAAGGAATGAAGAAAACTACTTCTTCAGTATTAAAAATGAAGAAGTAAATTCACCACCAGTGAAGAGGAAATTAAAACAACAATTAGGAACTACTTTTCCAGTTAATCCAACAGTCTAAGTGAAATGGATGAATATTTACAGAAACAAATATAAATTTCCCAGCTTAAGACAAAGAAATAAAAAACAAACCCTTAAATTAGCCCATTCCTAAATGCATCCATATTCATTAGTGCAATTAGTACATAATTCTCTTTCTCCATCTTGCATCTTCCTGGTTATGTATCAAAGTGATACTTTTTATCATAAAAAGAGTTTGGTTAGATTCCTTCTTTGTCTGTTTTCCCCAGTAGTTTATATAGTATTGCAATTAGTTGTTCTTTAAATGATTGGTAGAATTCATTTGTCAATCCATCTAACTGTGGAGAATTTTTCTTACATAATTCATTAATGATATGCTCAATTTCTTTTTTTTTTTTTGAAGCAGGGTTATATAAGTATTTTTATATTATCTGCTGAATCCAATATAACTTTCTCTATTGGGTATCTATAAATGATAGGGATGCAGTGGAGTTAGTTGAATAGAGTAACGACCAAACTAAGGACACATTTTTGGAAAATCATTTTGGCAGAGTTTTGGATAATAGACTGATGTGATGAAAAAAAAAATGAAGCAACTAAGCTGAATACGTAGCAACAGTGAAAGGTCAGAGGAGTGGTAATAAAGATCTGAACTACGGTTCCCTCTACCTCTAAATTTTTGGTCTTTCCATACTAAATTGTGTAAATGAGTGACTGTAAGAGAGATAGTGCTCCAACAGGAATAGGCAAGTTCTAAATAAGAAGGTTGGGTTTTGTGGAAAAAATAATAGTATATGTTTCTGATATGCAAAGTTTGAGATATCTTCAAAATATATCCAGGTCAAAAAGTCGAATAGGCAACTAATGATATAGAAATGGAAAATAGGAGAGAGAATAGAGCTGAATATAGAGCTGGACTGATGCTATTTTAGATGAAGAAGTCTTTAAGGCATTGAAGAAGATCCGAAACAAGAAACTGTGAAAGTATAGTCAGATTAGGAGGAAAATCAAAAGAAAGCAGCAAAGAAAAAGAAACAAAGAAGAAAGAATATATTGGAGAAGATGGTGGTCAACAGTGCTACATGCTACAGAATAGGCAAAAAGGATGAAGATTAAGAAAAGACCAACATATTTGACAACTGAGGAAGTTATTGATTATTTTACTGATAAGAGTTGCTGTTGAGTGGTGATGTTGGAAGCCAAAGTGCAGAATATAAAGAAAAGAATGAGAAGATAGGAAGTGCAAACAGTAAATGTAAGACACCTTTTCAAGAAATTTGGTTGAGAAATGGAAGAAAGATATTAGATAATATTCAACACATGCTAGAATATATAAATACAAAGATCTAGAAAAGTTTGTGGGTATCAGAAAAGGGGGTTTGTGAATTAGGGAAAAAAGGAATGAGAGTAGATATAATTTTCTGGAGAATATAAGAGGGGAATAGAGGAAAAGGAGAATATCTAAGAGTTGTCTTTGGTAAGAAGAACCATTTTTCATTAAAGGAGGAAATAATGGGGAAATGTCTTCATATGACTGTGAGATAAAGAGGAGGATAATAAAGAGAGATAGTGGTGAAAGACTCATTTTTTTTCCCAGCAAAATATGATGTCTTCCCATTAAAATATGTGTGAGCTGATGCTCTGGTAAGTTGATGAAAGAAGAGAAAAATTTCAATAGTAACTGTAACTGTGATGAAATTGTTTGAGAAAGGAAGAAATTAGGGTAAGCAAAAGAATTGCCTTGATGTCCTGAGGATGCAGATGAAGTTAAATAACATGAATTTGTAATACAACTATTTGACCCAGTTCCATTCATAACTTCCTCCAGTTCCTCTTAACACCTATGGTGAGTATGAGTAAAGAAAGTGGTCAGTGAAATTTGGGAAGACACAGAGGAAACTAATGCAAGAATTCAAGGAATTAAAAGCCAAAAAATATTGAGTTCAACTGGTTCACTAATGGGTCAAGTTTAAGAAAGAACACATTATAGGCAGAAGAGAAGCTATGGTTTTAGAAACTGCTAAGGGTAGAGGAGGAGATTTTGGTAAAGACAAAAAGTAGATTTAGAATAATAAGGTATAAGAAGAGAAGAAATGACAAGAGACTATGATCTACTAAAGAATTTCAGAATTCTTGATAATGGAAATAGAAAAAAACAGAAGGTTGAGGTTGTAAGATTATGAGACCATTCTTCAGAGTAGTGTGATGGTAAGCAAAACAGGATCTTTTGCTGTTTTTGTTTTAGTATAATCAAGTACCTCTGATTGAATCTTGAAAGAATCTTTACTAGGAGTGAGGTACAGAAACAAGAGTTTCTTTAACTAGAAACTGTATGGGTATTTGTATTGTTAATATGATTAAATACCTTCCCCATCCATTAATGGGCCTGCCCATTAAGAGGAGTTTGATTAAGGAAGATTTGTAGGAAAGTTCACACATTTTGTTAATTAAGCACTGGTTTTCAAGGGTATGGATGCCCTTTGCCTCTAAAAAAGGTACAAATGTTCTGAGGGTGATGTTTTACTTTGTGGCTTACTGACTAAAAGTGTTTGTTTGGCCAGATGAGGATTCTGGGGAACTGCTAAAGAAGCCCCCCTACCCCAGCTTTGAAAACCCAGATGTTGGTGCTTCCCTCTCTGATAACTATGGTCAGACAGTTGGACCTGCCTGTTGAATTGAGTCACAGGAAGCCATGTGTGTTGATCTTTGATTTCTCTGTATTTTCTTTGAAGTTCAGGGTGCTGACTTCCCAGAACTAGGTGAAGGACATATGTGCTTGGTTAAAGGAATGATACATGTGCTTGATTAAAGTGGTAGTTAATCCCTCAAAAGTTGCCTTTTCTTTTATGAATGCAGATCTAAGAACCTGTGATAACAGACCCCACTGTGTATATTGGGGTACTTACTGTTACAAGTAGTTGATGTAGAGACATGATCATGGGAGTTGAGTAAATTGAGGCATTGAGAGGTGAGGATATTTGAGGAATTACCAAAATGTCTTCTGAGTTCCCTCTAAAATAAAAGCAAGCCTAGGAAGACTGTAAATCAGGCATTGAACTCATTGAAAAAGAAGACAGTGTCCTGAGGTTAGCATATTACAGTATTTGGACTGGGTAATAAATTTATGAGTGAACCTCAAAACAAGATATGCTGCCAGCAGTGGAACAGGAGATCCTGCAACTTCTACCCTAGTGGAGGACTGAACACTGGAGAAAAATATGTGGAGGTTCAAGCCTTACTAGTTATTAACCTTTATGAGCATCAGTTTCTTTGTATGAAGAATTAGAATAATAATAACTTCACAAGACTGCTGGTAAGGATCAAATGAAATAATTTATGCATTTAGAAAGTTAGGTGGCAGAGTGGATAAAATTCTACACTTCGAATCCTGAAGACTGAATTAAAATCCTTCCTCAAGCACCATACACTTTGATACTAGATTGTAACCCTGGACCAGTAACTTAAGCTCTCCCAGATTTAGTTTCTTCCTCTGTAAAATAGGAATCAATAATAAAAGTGCCATATTATAGAGTTATTTTAAAGATCAAATGAAGTAATGTGTAAAATGCTTTGCAAAAATTGAAAGCAATATACAAATGATAGCTAATACCATTACTTCAAAAGATGATTAGGGTTTTACCATCATCAGGAGAAGTCAGGTTTCCATTCATACCAGAAGGGGAGAGGAACAGGGATGAAAAGGTTTGTTCATTTTAAAGCATGAGTTCTGGACGGGCATAGTGAACAAGACAGGCAGATATAGAATGGAACATTATGGGAATGGGGAGGCAGTCTGAGATGTATGTGAATGGGAGAGTGAATAGAAGAAATTGGGAAGAGGACTTTGTTCTTTGATAGTTGGAGATTCAATATCATTGAATCAATATCATACTTAAGAAAGTGAGTAGAATATTCGGTTCTCATTGTGGCCTATTTAACTCCCTCCAAGAATAACGTCTCACGTTTGACTCAATGTGCCTATCAACTAAAGCAGTTGCCTGATGTTGATCATGGGTTGTACATGCTCTGTATCTGGGGCCATCTCCAGTCACCCTAATCCGTATTTAGTCACTGGATCCAGATGACTCGGGAGGAGAAAGTGAGGCTGGTAACCTTGCACAGTCCCCCCTAATTAAAAAAAAAGTCAAGTGCAAGTCATGTCATCATTTCTCTGATGTCATGGTGTTCTTCAAAAAGAAGGACAAACACAACAAGCTCTAGTGTACAAGAAATGGAGGCTCATGAGGTTAAGTGAACATAGAATGTCAAAGGAAACAAGGAAGATGATATGTCAAGAAAAACAAGGTGAGGAAGAAGAAGAAGAAGAAGAAGAAGGAGAAGAAGAAGAAGAAGTAGAAGAGAAAAAGAAAAGAGAGGACATAGAATAAGGGTTTGGATTTGGTAAAGTTTATTCATGATGTCTGAGAAAACAAGTGGAATAGAATGATGAAAATAAGAGACAAAATGTAACAGTCTGAGTTCAAGTGCTCCTTGCCCTTATCCAGGGTATTGCAATAAACTCAAAACTCATTTCTTATCTAAGATGCCTTATTTAATTCATCTTATTAAAACAAGGCTGGTACTGCTAAGGTACATCTCTAATCATATCACTTCTCTTCTAAAAAAATATTTTCAGTACGTCTAAACTCCTTAACTTGATATTCAGGATATTCAACGGGTGAAACCTACCCCAGTTCTTCAATTTTATTTCATATTACTCTCCACATGTACGAGACTGAGGTCAAACTAAACAATCTGTAATTACCCAAATACCTAACAATGTGTTCAGGTCCTTGCCTAAGATGTCCTTGTCCTTGAAATGCCTTTCCTCCATTAGAATTTGCTCTTATCCTACCCAAAGTGTAAGAACACACAAGTACCATTACCTTTTAAAATTCTTCCTCAATAACTAATACCAGAAATAATCTCTAAATATTTTAACTCCCATAATTCACACAGTTACTTGCGGTCACCACATGCATTTGAGAATCTCCTGTACTATGTAATAATTTCCTCAAGGGCAGAATTTTTTTGTGTTGTCCATAACAACATGCACACAGAAAATATTTAATTTCTTAGGAACATGATGGCTACAGAATAAATAAATGTTTCATTCCATTATAGGAATAAAAATTAATATATTTATGAATACGCGTGAAAATTATGTCACTACACACTTTTTATTTCACTTGCATTTCAAAGATGTTTTTATTGCTTTTATACTTTTAATTGTTCTTTGGAAATGCTAATTATGATCCTTTCTAGAAGAATTGGTGAAGAAAGCTAAAATTTTAAATCTACATGTAAGTTAATTGTGAAGTCATATGTTGGAATATCGAAATGTTCTAATGAATGACAATAGAATGTTAATTTTAAAGGAAAAAATTAGACAATTTAGTGCATATACCACATTTCTGAATCTGAAAGAAAGTTATATTATACAAGGCTATTGTATATCACAGATGTGTAGTTAGATTTGAATTGCTTCAGGATGTAATTGACCTATCATTTACAAATATCCAAACATATCTTTCTTCTCGTTGTGGGAAATCTAATATCATAAAATTAGTGATAATTTACAAATAAAAATAATATGTTGATGACATGAGTTAGAAGTGTCATGTCAGTAGAAACAGCAAGGGATTTATTGAACTATTTAAACTATCCACACTATTTCTTACAGGAAAATAACTTACTTTAAGAGGCATATAATGTGAAATATTCAACTCACTACACGGGAAATAAAAAACCCAGATGAACCAAAACATTATACATTAAGATGAAATTTTCTTTATGAGAGCAAACACAGTAGCAGATGTCAATAATGGATATAATCTATGAATTTTCAAAATTAAAAATAAAACTCTGGAACCGAAAACCAAAATGCAGTATCAAAAATTCTAACCTGAACATAACAATGAATTAGAAATCATTTTGTTGTCTCTTTATTAGGCTACCAGATCAATCTGTAGATTTCAAGGCGATATAAAATATAGTTGATTTGACCTAATAAAATCATATTCATGAACAAAAATAATTTATGTAGAATCAAAGTTTTAAGGCCAGTGTTCTCATGATGCTCACTGGTACCACTTTCTTCTATTATTCAGTAAGCTTCTACATAGATTGCATTTATTGTCAAAGCGTTCTGGTATTTTTTCACACATTTTCGTTTGCATGCAGTAGCCTGTTAGTATTTGAACAGACAGGGTTTGGTTTTGATCGACACTAACAATTCAGATATGATTGTTGGGTTAGAACACAAAAGAATCATACTGCCCACTTTCCTCAAGCAAACTTTCCTGTATCCCAGACATGGGTGATCTTTGTCAATCATTCTTTCAAGTGCCACCCCTACAAAGACTATAAAGGTATTTTTCTTAAACGTCTCTTACAGAATAATTGGAATATCATGGTCACTTGAGATTCATTATTTAAAACAGAATTTCAGTCCACATTCTCCATTTTCTCAATTACTGGTGTGAGAGTGTAATAGTTCAGTTGGAGCAGATGCATAAGGAATTATCTTTGAGGTCTTTCACACTATTTTGGAAATCCACAGCAACATCCTTTCTCCTTCCCTGGCTTTATCTCCTTTTCCTGATGTTGATCTTGTTGGTCTAAATATCAACAGTGTCAAACCCACATTCTCTCCTTGAGGGGTTCAAATCTACATTTCACCATCTTCACTGCATTTGCAACAGAAGGTAGGTCTCCATTTATTGTTTTTTTTTTTTAATTTTTCTGATTTACTTATTCATTTACTCTTGAAAGTGGAAGTGTTTGATTTTTTTTTTTCCCCACAGTTTCCTCCTTTGGAGGGTTTCATGAGGACTTCCTCTTTTCAACTGTCCTCTTCAGGGTGGCTTCTTTGCTTTGCTTCTGTGCTTTACCTATGAGAAGATGTACCTGAACCAACTGAGGTCAAGTCTTTTGAAGTCACATGCACATTGGAAGCTCTAACCTTGAACTCTTTCTTGCATACTGTTTCCATCATCTGCTTGAAATTTGATTAAAGCTGTCATAAGACATTTTTAAGCAAGGTGCCATTTTATCTATTGGTTATGTAGTGAGCCTTTAAGCACTCATTGCAGAATATCCCAATTTGCTTCCTCAGACTTTGCTAATTTCTCTGTGATAATTTCTTTAGATGAGCATTCACATGAATTCCAAAGTCAATAGGCACTTCCCTTTCACATTGTTGGTAGACATAGCTATGTGCCACCAAAACCAAATTCTCTGTCTGAATTTTGCAAACAAGATTGCCAAATTATTTTATACTGTGTCTCATTAAAGCCCCATGTAAATCCAAAAGGTAACTCTCAGACAGCCTCATCTTTTCTAATTGAGATACCTGCCACTTCCACAGTGATTCCATCACTTGGTTGGTATAGACTGCCCATATTAGATACCCAGGAGGACAGGGATATTTCCCAGAGAAGATTTTGAATTTAGACTTAAGATCTCCCTCTGCAGTGATATATCTTGCATCAGTGTTACTCACAGGTGTTGCTTCTCTGTTTAGCTCTACTTTTAGCCAATAAATCGACAAAGGAAAGCTGATTTCTACCTAATGCATTGGTGGTGCTTCTCTCTTCAACTTAAGGACTCTAGGACTTATTCACAGAGAATCAATTTGTGACATAAAGAATCTGGTCTCAACCTCATTTTCATATTGATCTCACATATCTAACTTAAGTTTGCTTCTGCCTAGCCATCCCTTTGGATTAGTAAAGATAAATATTTCTTGATGATCTCTTTCTCCTCAGATAAACATTTACAGACCAATTCTGTGGTCATCTTTTACTGTGATTGGATAAGGAAATTCTGAATGACTGAAAAGATATGGCAATTCATGGAGCTTGCCTTTAGTGATCTGTTGTTTCCGAACTTAAGGGATTCCTCTGTAATTTCTGTCAGCACACTGTCACCTCCATTTCTCAGAGAATCTTTAAGTCACTGAATTTTTGCTACACTCCACTTTAGCTTCCTCCCATTTTAACTCATTGTCCCACTCTTGGGACCTCTGAGTCTGGCTGGTGAGCATTTCACTCATATTACTTAATTTATGGTCGATTATACCACTTCCCAGTCATCTTTATACCATTCTTCCTTTACTCTGGCTTCCTCCTTAACCTTGTCAACCGGCAGTTAAAATTTCATAAAATTTACATGAAAAACTAGGCTTATTACAAAAGAGATGAACATATATGTGAAACCAAAAGCCAGAGCAAAGAGTTCACAATCCATATAGAAGTTTGTATATTTACTACAACCCAATAAAGGAAGGAGAAGATGCCAAAAATCTCCTAAAAGGGGGTAGCATGGGAAAGGGGAATGGTACAGTATAGGTGGGGAAAAGACAAAACCCATCCTGAAGGGAAGAAGCAACGTTATGGCAAAAGCAGTATTCTTTTCCACAAGGAAATTGCTAGACAATGAAGATATGGTAGTCATCTGCAAATGAGCTGTCTGCAAGGATCTCGTGCAGTTTCTCAGGCTAATGTAGACAGAATGGGGTTTGTCTTGATTCGCAAGGACACACAAGGCATCCTGGTTGGGGTCCAATCAACAAATTATATCAGCTTAGAGGGAAATGTTCACCCTTGACACACTTAGGACTTCCTGCATACTCAGGGTTCACTGCTTCTGAAAAATATGGCAACTCAAAAAAGCCCAGCAATTTCATGGGACCCCTTAACATTCTTTAGCAAAATCTTCTTGCTAACATTTGGAATTGTGTTCCTGGAACCCTAGATCCTGATGGGTGATAACTCACTTCATCACACTTCATCAAATCTGAGTCCAATTCCCTGTTTGATGTAATGCTGCCCTCTCCTGCCTTAATTTCTCAGTCTCATTTCACATATGTGTCATCTTCTTAATTTAGGATTTAAGCTTCTAGAGGTCAGGGACTACCTTGCTTGATTGTATTTCTATAAATGACTGTGTTTTGAATGAGCTTAGCAATTAATCAAAAAGTATTTATTAAAGGATTACTATGTGTCAAGAACCATATGAAGCTTTTAGAATTATAGCTAAAAATCAAAACCATCCCTGCCCTAAAGAAACTTACATTCTAATAAGAGAAGCAACACGTAAATACCTTGGCACGTGCAATATGTATATATATATATACATATATATATATGTATATATATACGTATATATATATATATGTATATGTATATATATATAAATTAATCTTAGAAGGTGAGGCACAAGCACGTGGGTTGAATAGGGAAGTCATGCAGAAGGAGGAATTTGAAATGACTTGAAGGAAGGCAGAAGAGAAAAGTGATGAGGAGCAACATTCCAGTCATGAGGACAGCTACTTCAAAGGAATGGAATAGGGTGATGTCTTTTACACAAGAAATGGCAAGTAGGCTATTGTAGCTAGAACAAAGAACATGTGGAGGGAGTATAGTGTTAAATGGCAGGAAAGGTAGGGAGAGGCTAGCCTATAAGCAGAATTTATGCCAAACAATCTACTATGAATCCATTGAAGTTTATTGATTTGGAGGTATGGGTAGGAAATTACATGTCAATCCCATGCTTTCAAAAATTTATTTTGGCGTCTGTGTGGAGAATAAGATTGGAGTGGAGAGAAATTGCAGGTAAAGAGACCAAATAGAAGATTATTACAATAGTACAGATAAGAGGAAGACAGATCAAGAATTATGATGGTAACAGTGTGAGACGAGAATGAGGGAAATAAGCAAGATGAAGGGGAAAATAACTACAACATTTGAGAATGAATATGTGGGATGAGTAAGAGTGAGGAGTTTAGGATGACGATAACATTGTGAATCTGTATGACCAGGATGTTAGTGCTCTTACAAATAAAAGGAACGTTTGGAAGAAGGGAGGATTTGGGGACTAATATAGTAATATTGTTTCAGTCAAGGTGAATTTGATATCACTATGAGATATTCAGTTTTAAGTATCTAATTATTAGTTGAAAATGTAGGACTGAAAGAAAGGGCAGAGTTTAAGAGAGAGAGACAAAGAGACAAACACAAAAATAGACATATACGGAGATACAGACACAAAGAGAGACAGAGAGACAGGCAAAGACACAGAGAGAAAGAGATCTGGCAGTCATTTAAAAAATGATAATTGAAGGACAGAACACTGGTCCTGAAGTAAAGAGGACTTGAGTTACTAACTGTGTGACTCCGGTGAACTCATTCAACACCGATTGCCATTAAAGTGGGAAAAAAACAGGAAGAAAAAATGAAAATTGAACCCATAGCAACTGATGACATCATCAATAGAGATAGGAGAGTGGGTAAAGAGAAAAGAACTCAGAACAGAGCTGTGGGAAGCACCCATGGCTAATTGATGTGACATAAAAAACCAACAATGGAGATTTGGAAACAGTCTAATGGAAAGTGGGAAAACCAAGAAAAAAAATGTAATGAAAACTTTGGAAAAAATTAATATTCTAGAGGAGAGGATGATTAATGGCATTAAATCCTGCAGAGGAGTCAAGAGGAATCAGTGTTTCTGAAAGACTTGTAGCTTTTGCCATTAAAAGATTATTAGTAACATTGGACAAAACTGTTTAAATTGAAAAATGAGATCAGAAGCCAGATTGTTTAAAAGTGAGGGTGAAGAATTACCGGTTCTGGGAGCCAAGATGGTAGAGTGATTGGTAATGGTTATCTCCCTCCCCATGTTGACCTTGATGAGTCAAGAAAATATCTCCCTGGGAAAAACCCTGGAACAGTGGGAGCAGCAGAAAGGGTAAACAGACTCTCAGCCAGTGAGGCTAGAAAGATCACTGAGGAGGGCTTTTCTTGCTGTGGTTGAAGGCAACCAGTGCAGGATCAGACCTGTCCCAGACACACCCACTTCAACAAATCAGGAGAAGATCCTGAGCCCTAGTCAAGCCAGCAACTGACAATACCAGGTTAGTCGTGCCTCAGCAGCCCAGGGCAATCAGGAAGATGCTGGCATAAACAGCTGAATTTGTCTATGCTCTAGCTCAACAAAGGGGACCTCCAGCGTCCTTGCTCACACTTAACGCACTAGCTCCAGGATAACTACAGGGAATCCCAAAGACTTCACCTGACCTCTGCTTTCCAACACCAGCCAGCTCAGCACCAGGAAAGGTGCAGCATTTTTGTTTCTAGCTGAAAAAATCAGAGTCCACAACACACAAGGCCTCAAGTTTTAGGCACAAGAACTGTGAAAAAGACCTCCCCGTGCCACAAATCTACTTTAAAATCCAGGAAAAGGATTATTATCATGAGTAAGAAGCAAAACAGAAAAGAAAAGACCATAGAATCTTTCTATGGGCACAAAGACGAAACACAAATACCAAAGATGTCAGCATTGAGACTGTACTCCCATCTGAAATTTCAGAAGGGAATATGAACTGATCTGAAGCACCATGAGCCTACTTGGAAGATCTCAGGAAGGATTTTAAAACCAAAATTAGAGAAATAGAAGAAAAAAATTGATCAATGATTTTAAAAATATGAAAAAAAAGAATACACTGAAGAAAACAGCTCTTTAGAAAGGATAACTAGACAAATGGAAAAGGAAGTACAAAAAGTAGCTGGTGAAAATAACTCCTTAAAAGGAACAATTGGACAGATCAAAAAGGAAATGCAAAAGTTAACTGAAGAAAACAATTTGATAAAAAGTAGAATCAGGCAAGTAGAAGCTAATGAACCTATGAGACACCAAGAATCAGTCAAATAGAATCGAAAGAATGACAAGATAGAAGAAAATTTAAAATATTTAATTGGAAAAACAAATGATCTGTAAAATAGATCCAGAAGAGAAAAATCTAAGGATTATTGGTCAGAAAGCCACGATGAAAAAAAGAAGGTGGACAACATCATCCAAGAAATCATCAAGGAAAATTGCCCAGAAATCCTAGTCCCAGAGGGCAAAATGGTCACCAAAAGAATCCACTGTTCACCTCCTGAAAGAGAAGACAAACTAAAATCACCAAGAAATATCGTTGCCAAATTCCAGAACTATAAAGGGAAAGATAAAATACTGCAGGCAGCCAGAAAGAAACAATATCAAGCAGCTACAGTCAGGATCACACAGTTCCTTGTAGCTGCTACATTAAAATATTGAAGGGATTTGAATATAATATTTCATAAGACAAAGGAGCTGGGACTATAATCAAGTTGAGCATAATATTTCAGATAAGGAAATGGACATTTAAGGAAATAAGGAATTTCCAGACCTTCCTGATGAAAAGGCCAGAACTCAATAGAAAATCTGATGTTCAAACACAAGTCTCAAGACAGACATATCAAGGTAAACAGGGGGAAAAAGAACTTGTTACACAACATGGGAAAACTGTTTACAGTTTGGGAAAATAACACTTGTTAACCTTTTTTTTATCCTCTAATTGTCTTTTCTCTTCTTTTCTTTAATATTTATTTATTTATTGACAATGTATTAGGTGATAAAAATGTCGCAATTCAGTGCAGAAAGGCAGAGATAGTCAACACATCCTTATCAGATCACAATGCAATAAAACCTTTATGTAATCAAAGGCCATGGAAAAATAAACCAAAAACTAATTGGAAACTAAACAATTTAATCCTAAAGAATGAGTGAGTTAAACAACAAATTATAGGAACAACTAACAACTTCATTCAAGAGAATGACAATAATGAGGGAACCTACCAAATATTATGAGATACTGCAAAAGCAGTTTTTAGGAGAGGTTTTATATCTCTGAATGCCTACATGAGTAAAATAGAGAAAGAGGAGATCAATGAATTGGGCATGCAGTTGTAAAAGCTCGAAAAAGAACAAATTGAAAATCCCCAAATAAATATCAAATTATAAATACTGAAAACCAAAAGAAAGATTAATAAAACTGAAACTAAGAAAACTATTGAACCAATAAATAAAATGAAGAGTTGGTTTTGTGAAAAAAATATTGAAAATTTTTGTTATATTTGATTTAAAAAAAGAAGAAAACTAAATTACCAATATGAAAAATGAAAATATGAGCTCACTTACAATGATAAGAAATTTAAACAATAATAAGAAATTACTCAGCCCAACTATTTTTAAAAAATGTGAATTGTCTGGATTAATAGAAGGGGAAGTTGAATACTTAAATAGGCCCATCTCAGAAAAAGAAATTGAACAAGCCATCAACGAACTTCCTAGGAAAAATTCTCCAGGACCAGATGAATTCACAAGGGAATATTATCAAATCTTTAAAAAACAGTTAATTACAATACTATATAGACTATTTTCGAAATTTGGGGAGGAAGGAGTCCTCCCAAATTCTTTTTAAGATGCAAATACAGTTTTCATACCTAAACCAGGAAGAGCCAAAACAGAGAAAGAAAATTATAGACCAATTGCTCTAATCAATATAGACGCAAAAAATGTTAAATAAGATTTTACCAACAGAATACAGCAACTTATCACAAGAATAACATATTATGGTCAGGTAGAATTTATGCCAGGAATGCAGGGTTGGTTCAATATTAGGAAAACTATTAACATTACTGATCATATCAACAACAAAACTAACAGAAACCACATGATTATCTGAATAGATGCAGAAAAAGCTTTCCACCAAATAAAACACGCATTCCAATTGAAAACTGTGAAGAACATAGGAATAAATGAAACTTTCCATAAAGTAATAAGCAGCGTGAATCTAAAAACTTCAGCAAGCATTATATGCAATAGTGATAAGATAGATGCATTTCCAGTAAGATCAGGGGTGAAACAAAGATGTCCATTATCACCACTATTATTCAATATGGTGCTAGAAATGTTAGCTTTAGCAATAATAGTAGAAAATGAAATCGAAAACTACTTGAAATAAAAAATATGAATGCATATGGAATGAATGCAATGGAATACCATTTTGCTATAAGAAATGATGAATAAGAGAACTTCAGAGAGGCCTGAAAAGCCTTATATGAACTGATGCTGAGAGAAAGTAGCAGAACCAGGAGAACTTTGTACACAGCAACAACCACAGTGTACAAGAATTTTTTCTGGTAGACTTAGAACTTCATAGCAATGCAAGGAGTTAAAAAATTCCCAATTGTCTCTTGAGGCAAAATGCCTTCCGCCTCCAGAGAAAAAACTGTGGATTTCAATCCCAGAATGTAGTAGATCATTTTCTTTTGTTTTACATTTTCATTTTTCTATGATTTCTCCCATTCACTTTAATTCTTCTTTGCAACATGACTAAGGTGGAAATGTATTTAGTAGCAATCTATGTGTAGAACCTATGTAAAATTGTATGCCATCTCGGGGTGAGGGGCAGGTAGAACAGAAGGAGGGAGAGAGAGGGGAAAAAATCTAAGTTATATGGAAGTGATTGTAGAACATGAAACAATTTAAAAATTAAAAATAAGTAAGAGTGAAGAGATAAAGTGGAGGTATCTAGCATATAGCTTTCTTAAGGAGTTTATTTAAGAAGTAGAAGAAACAAATGAGATGATGGTTAGAAAAGGATCAATAAATTATTTTTCTTTCATTTATTACTTTACCATTTTTAAACCTGGAATATAAACCTAAAATTTATTGAAAGATCTTTAATTATCTGTATCATATATATGTATTCATATAAGTATATGTATGAATACATATATATACACATATACAAACATACACTTACATATATATATATATATATATGTTAACTTGCTTTAGGGTCCATATTTTGAAATGATGGATGCATAATGACAGTGACAGCATTTAAGCAGCCAATAAAACAACTTAAAGCATTAAATATGTATATTTCAGTCTAACCATATGCACAACGACATTGAACCAATGAATCATGCGAGGAGTTCTTAATACATAGTCCATAAAGTAGGCATTCAATTAATAGCAACACAAGAAAATAGTCATATAGCAACAACTGATATGTAGACAAATCATATCATTTGAATGTCAATCATGAGCCCAGATATAGAGTAAAAGTTGACACATAGTTTTTGCATTATTAGCAATACTGAATAATAGAAATGACTTCCAAATAAGTACCCATTACCTTTTTGCCTAAATCAGAACAATTTCTTTTTGATGATGATATTTGGTGTTTGCCATGACCAATGTCTTCTGACTCTTTTCTTTTATCCAATATATATACATACAAAGCTTTTGTAAAGGTTAGGAATTTTATTTTTTTTTTCATTTTTACCTCTGAACCATGTCTCCTAATATATTTCTGGGCATCTTTCATTTATCCAATTTTCACTGAAACAGCATAGTGGAAAACACATATGTATGTGTGTGTATAATGTGTATGAATTGTATACATACATATATGTGTGTATGTGTATAAATAAACATAATTAACTTGGAGGACTTCATCGTGCTCTAAGTAGAGTTTCTCTTCTCCCCTGTTCTCTGAAACAGATGAAACATTAAGATTGTTTTTATGGTGATCTTTTTTTCAAATGCTTATCAAGAGAACTTATCAAGAGAACAAATACTGGATTTGGGTGTAAAATAAAACCAATTACAACACCTCTTTTTTCTGCGTCTTAAAGTAAGAATTTTGAGCTCCCTTTCCACTTAGTTGAAACTCATTTTTGTCTTAACACAGTATAAGCCAATGAAATAAATTTATATATGTGTGTGTGTGCGCATGTGTGTGAAGAACTCAGGTTGCATAATATCTAGAAAAAAGCTAGGTTCTAATTCTGTTTCCTAATTAAATTCTGTTTGAAGTATTGTGATCAGGTTTTGGTGCTGTATTCTGTTAAGGTCACTTACAGTATAGATTACAGGGGTGGGGAACCTGTGGCCTCTAGGCCATAAGTGGCCTTCCACATCCGTGGGGGCAGTCTTTTGACTGAGTTCAAGTTTTATAGAACAAATTCTTTTATTAAGGGTATTTTTTCTGTTATGTTTGAATTCTGTCAAAGGGTCACGTTTGAGGACCTGGAGCGTGACATGTGACCTTGAGGCCACAGGTTCCCTACCCCTGGCAGAGTGAAGTAGCTATAAAGGAAAGCAACTGTAAAAAGTAAGAGGTAAGTTTCAGTTAAAGAAACTAATGACACATTATCATGAAGAAGAAGAGACTTAGGAGGAAGAAGAGTTGCTTCCAAGTATTTAGAAGGTGGTCATATGGAAAAGTGGTAACATTTGTTCTTCTTTGTCTCAGAGATTAGAAGTAGGTATTGCCTCTGAAAGATACATAGAAAAACAGGTTTTCATTACAATTCAAACTGCCTGATAGTAGAATGAGTTGTTTCAATTAAATTCAATTTAAAACACTTACTGGGTATGATGCTAAGCATTGAAGAATCCAAGTGAAAATTAAAAACAATCTACCCTTTAGAACAAAGATTCTTAACTTTGGACTTAGGAAGTCTGTGAACTTGAATGGAAAAATATATACCTTTGCTAATATCCACCTGTAAATGAAATTTATCAATTCCTGTAATTATTTAAAAATACTATTCTGAAAAGGGGGTTGGGACTTCCAGGAGCCAGGATTGCAGAGTAAGCAGTAAGTTGCTATCACTTTTCCTCAGTGATCTTTGAAATAAACTGGAAAATATCACCAAAGGAAAAATCCTACATGAACATTTTCTGTGTTGTATAGATTGGCAATGTCTTCTGCTCTGGTTGTGAACTTGTCATATTTTGGAACTCTGCTTTTTGCCCTATGATTAAAATATTAGTTTTGCTAAATTATCCCTTCTTTCACTATTCCTTGCCTATTTGGTCTCTTCTACTCTTACTTCCTAAACATCATCTATGTCATGCCAGTTTTAATGTACTTTTAAAATTCAAAAAGCCTTCATTTCAATATCATTTTTTTTAAACAACTGCATTTTGGAATTATATTATAATAAAGTGGAAAGTTCGCAATGATGGAGTTTCATTTTTTTTTTCAAAACTCGTTGAAGTCACCGAAAAAGTAGCACACATTTAGCCATCATTGCAGGTAATATATTTATTAGGACACTGTTGAAATACTCTGTGTGTTATATGACATTGTCTTGCCAGAGGCATAGGCATAGAATTAAAAAAAAATGTTTATTGATTAATTGACTTAAAAAGGACTCAAGAGGTATGCTTTTGATTTCTTTTTTTCTAGCTGTGTGACCTTAAACAAGGCACTTCATCTACCTAAATCACACATTCTTTTGTCATTTATAAAGGGAGGGAGGGATCTTCTAGATCCCTTCTAAATAAAAATGTATGCCATATATAATGAGAATGATTAACAATTGAACTGCTTTTTTCTCATGGGAGTTATGGAATTTTTATCCATAAATTTCTATATTAACATGAATTATTATTATTTCTAGCATCCACGTTGGTAAGTTCATAGTGCATAGGATTAAACTTTGAAGTACATCCAAGGTGAACATTCCTGTCTGACAATTTTTGACATCTTCGATCTACTTCGGTATTGTGTACGGTTTCTGAATAGTTTCATAGAAAGTTTTAACATTAGGGTAAATCCTGCAGGACTATATCGAGACTTTTGTTATCTTAGAATACTGAAGGCTAGAAGTTGAGTTGTGTTTTTTTTTAATTTTATATAAATATCTCTAGTACTTACCACAGTACTTGGTGTATAGTAACTGTTTAGAAAAATATTTTTTTTTCATTCATTCTCTTTGTTTTTACTTTAAAAACTCTTTATAATGAAGCAGATCACTGCCTTAGAGTATCCTAATATATAGCTAGAGGAATACCCTATTAGAGGCTGTCTTGCATCACAAGGGAAAGAAATGGCAGATGAGTACAGTTACAATCAGCAACCGATGAAACACTTATTCGTGAACTCCTTTGGCTATAACTTAATGGCAGAGTTTCATGTCCATCTAGAGTAGCCAGAGGTTATTATTCAAGCCTGAGACTATTCCAATAACAGCAGTGAGAAAAATTGCCATTTATATTGTGCTTTAAATGTTATAATATTCTTTCCTGAAAATAACTCAATGAGGCAATGACAAGTATCATTATCCTCATTTTAAAAATAAGTAAAGATGTTAAGAGTTAAGATTGAGTAAACTTAGGCTGCATTTTATTTATTAAAACAGTCACCAATCTAAAAAATATAGAAAATAAAGATATTGTTCTCTTAAATAATTTTACAGATGAAGAAACCAATTCTTTTGTATAGTCACATAGGTTTAAATTTACAGGTTAGAATTTCAACTTAGGTCTTCTATCTGATCCAACTGCCTCTGAGTTTGATACAGAATGTGAATTTTGGGAAGCCCCCAGATGTTAGTCATACATTAATCAAACTGGGTATCATAAATACAGGGGCAAAAGATCCATGGAAACTTACAGATGTTTATTCACTTCTGGGTGGTGAATTTAAATAAAAACTAGACCAAAAGCTCTGTTGAAACATTATCACCCTAAATTTTGTCACAATATAGAGCTTTTCAAACAAATTCTATAAATAACACAATAAACTTGAGTGAAACCTGAGTATTAGATCAATGAACCTATTATTATAAAGAAAATGTTATCATTAAACTAAATAGAAGAAGAAACATGAGGCAACTAATTAACCTTTAAAACTTATAAATGAAAAAAAAAAGATATTTTGTATCCATGTCCAGTGAAACCCGATTTTGGTACTCTGATTTATGGTTGCTTTGCCATTGAAAAATGATATTGCAAAGTTGGGTGTATGAGTGTATGGATTTGAGTTTGACATTGGATTTATGTATTTTGTTATGGCATTTTATTTTAATGTAGTTATGGCACTTATTACTCCCTGTTCCCCAGCTAACTCACGTTGCTAATAGTACCTTCTATAGAGAGGTCTTTTAACTAATAAATGCAATAAAACTCATGTATAGCAAGCCCGCTTTTCTCTTTTTACTTTCCTTCTTAAATATGCTTGCTCTTTGCATAGCTTCTATATACAACTGCCTTTGTTTTGATAATCTTTTTAATCGTATCATCTCAAAAGCTACGAAAACCAAACTAGGTCATATATTTGTGCTTCATTCATATTATTTGTATACATTACTATGACTTTATTTGGAGAAATATGAAAGGATGTGATCTAATCTAACATAAAATCCAAAGCAGATCTGAAAAAAAAGATATTATTTCCATTCTCCCTCCCTCCACCTTGGAAGTTAACCAAGATCCATTTCTGTAGAAACAGTTTCAGGTTACTGATGAGAACTTTCAAAGAAATCTTCCTTAAACAACACCTTTGTCTGAAACTTTCCCTTACAAATGTGGTATTTACATAAAAGTTCTGCTAAAAAGAAGAATTTTCCTTCATGAGCATACAAAATCTGTACTACATCACTTTATATTTAAAAAAAGAAATTACATTTTCTATTTTCCCATTTTAAAACTTTCTTTGTTATGATTACTTCTACCTCACTGTTCTATAACACTAACTGTTCTACTTGACTGATTCCTTTGTTGCATTTGTATTAACTGTGCATTTATTTTTAACTTTTTTAATCTGGGAAAGGAAAATAGTATTGTCCTCTCAATCAGCTAATCAGTACGCCTACACATAAAGAGGTTTTGAATAGACTCTTTGCAGATTTACCTTAGCTTTTAGTGTTAAATATAGTGATTGAAAAAACATTTTGTCCTTTCATTAAGAATACATTTTGATTTTTTAAAAATTTTTAAATCCATTTTGCTCACTTTAAAATAAGTTTTTTATGCTACTGAATCCCTACAAAGTTGTTTTTCCTTCATTTTCTCATGATCAGGCCAAATGTTGGAAAAAAAATCCTTATTTGTGAGTGATTCATTTTGATCTCATCTTTCCTTAATGAAGAAGAAAGCATATTCACAACAATTACTGATAAATTACATGAATAATAACATCAGTCCAGTTTTATTTACATATTTCAGTTATTTAGAGTCTTGGAACAATTTTAATGATGAATTCTTTGCCAGAAATATCAAAGTGAAGAAGTGATCTTATGAAGAAAACTTAAATAATATTTTCTTCAATTAGTTTAAAGATTTCTTTTTCCATCTCAATGCCCACTTTTTAGTGCTGATTCTTTGGATGTATAAAATCCATTTAGGGCTATAAGGATCTCAGAGGCCATCTAGTTCAGCCTTATGGTTTTGCAATTGAAATAACTAAGGCCTATGGAAATTAAGTGATTTGTCAAACATCACAAAGGTATTAGGGAGCAGAGCTAGGATTTGAAACCAGATTCTCTGGCTCTAATTCCAGTTCCCATTGTCATAGATCTGCATGCAGCAAACTGAGAATAACACAAGGAGAGTTCACATATACCTGGTAGCATCAAATCATAAAACAATATTTTACCAACCAAATCAATTGGACATCTGAAAAGGGGTCATTTTAACTGGATGATAATGATTTCAAAATTAATTCAAAATTTCTCAGCATTCTATTGTCACAAGAGGAAAATGTTGTGCTTTTTCTCAACTTGATGCAGTGGCATGAGCACAGGATTTAGAGTGAAAGACGTGAAATTATGAAAGGATTAAAGGAACTATTCCACTGAATAGCTTAAGGGACCTATGATTTTTATAAAACATTCATATTGACACTAGGATGTCCAAATATAATGGTATCAACATAGATGTTAGAAGCTATAATGGTTTCTATAATGCTATTGCAAATCAGTTATAAAACTTATTAAATATTAAATGTAAATTAAATTAAAATATTTTATTACCAGTCATCCCAGGTTGTTTTTTTAATTCTTAATTAGATTTTTTTTCTATAATTCTAAATGTGACTATGGGATTTTTATTTATAAGCATAAATATATGTATATACATATATGTTCACATATATATAGTTTTGTTATATACCTACATGTATACATGTGTGTGAGTATAAAGCCATCTTTTCCCTGACATATTTAATGTATAGAAGATATGTAATTTTCTACCAAGCCAGGTGAGAATGCATTATTTGTATTAATAGCTTTGGAGTAGAGTTTTTTAAGTGTGCACCTGTGCTTTTGTATTTTGTAAGAATGTACAACTTTAATATAAATCCATTTCCTTGGCTCTGCTCTAGATTATCGAATTCAAACCAGGGTAATTTGTCAATTTTCTCAATAGCAGCCTGGGCTAAGCTATTGGGTATTAATATAGGTAATTTCTCTCCTAACAGAATTTTGGTTTCATGGAGAGATAAGTACAGAGTTCACTGTCACTTTAAAAAAATTTGTCGCTGACTGAGTTCAGTAAATTATTTTGCAGTTTTCCCTGTGCTCTTTCCCCTTTACAGTCTTTATATAAATACATACATACATATACATGTGCACATATCTATACATATATGTTTGTGAATTTGTCCTAGAATGTCTATGCCTGTCCTTTTCTTCCAAAACTTTCCAGAAAAAAATATTACTTAAAATTATTTTTTCTAATTTATTTTTTCCCATTTGGAAACATTCTACTTTCCATTTTTATAACACAGATGGTTGGATGTTTCATTTTTTCCTTCTCCATTCCTTTTTTGCATGGTCTATTAAAAATTGTATGTCTCATGTCAGAACCAACCATAGTACAAAAGGTTTGAGTGTTCGTTTAGAGACAGTCACTTCTGTGAGATTGAGTTCACATCCAGGATACTTTGAATGTCTCTAAATTAAGCAGAGAGATATTTCTTCATCTGCTTCTAAACACTCAGTCTCTAATGCAACAAAAGAAATTTAAGATCTAAAGTTCATAGATTTAAAAGGAAATAAAAATGTTTATTAGATATTAAGTCTTAGAAATATATGTATATATGTGTGTTTTACATATGTATATATATATATGTATATTTATCTATTTATTTGTATTTATATATGAGCATACCCACACACAATTGTTTTGAGGATGAAATGAATTAAAAATTTATGAAGTATTTTCTAAAATAATTTATTGATATTTACTATTAATAGTAGCACTTATTTAGTGCTTTCATTGAGCATACAGGGTAACTAGAAGGTGCAGTGAATAAAGTGCAAGGCATGAATTTAGGGAGTCTTACTGAGCTCTAATATGGCCTCAGATAATTACTAGTTCTGTGAACCCAGGCAAGTCACTTAATCCCATTTACCTCAGTTTCCTTATCTGTAAAATGAGATGGAGAATGAAATTGCAAGCCATTTCAATATTTTTGCAAAGAAAATCCCAAATGGGATCCCAAATGGGATCATTAAGAACTTGACACGACTGAAATAACTGACAAACTTTGAATATATAACCTTTGCATCATCATTCTCCTTCAGCCACAGGGGGCAGGGGGAGGGAGGAGGTAAAAGGTTATGGCAGTCTCTTGATAAAAATGATAAAGAAGCAAGATCAAGAAACTTTTTCTCATAAGCAACTGGGTCAAAAGCCTAGCTGCCCCATCTAGGTTACAGCTCCTAACTCCTTCTTTTGGAGCTCACGTCTACTAAAATATTAACGGAACATCATGACTGGTTTCTTACTCAAAATGATTAATACTTCATCCCAAAAAACTGTCCCAGCCCCCATCAATAAGGACTCAATGCCTGGGGAATAAATTGAATTAAAAAAAACAAAACAAAACAAAAAAACAACAGATCAAGTGCTTATGTCTCATTTTAGGACTTTAAAACTCTACATTATAAAGACATAATTTGCTCATGTTTACTCTGAAATGTATGATGCACAAAGAAAAATTCTGAGAAAGGTAGGAAGAGTGCAAATAACACATTTAAAAGATAAGTAAACTGAGCTTTAGAAAGATTAAGAGGACTTACCTACCATTAACACAACTCTTTATAAGTATGAGAGTTAGGACTAATTCTATTCTTTTATCTATCTCTTGCTTATTTCGTTTATTGTCCAGTGCTCATTTCACTAAATCAGGTTGCCTTTTTTAGCTCATATTATGTTGCACTTAATATAATTTATAATACATTTTTCTCACAAAAGTCAATTTTATGGATGAGGAATAATAAACCTCAAGAGATGAATGGATTTGCTCAAAATGATAGAGTTGGTAAATGGCAGAGCCAAGACTCAAATCTGTGTCTCCTGACTTAGAGACCAGTAGTTTTTTTCATTATCTAGTATTTTTTAAATGCACCTTAAAAAACACAACTCAGAATCTTGAGAAAACCATTCCAAGTTAGATAAGTTAATCTTTGGAGTTTAAAATAAGAGGAAATATATGTACATGTATACATACATGCATATGCATATATGCGTGTATACATATATATATGTATATATATATGTAATGTATATATCTTCTTAAAGATCCCTAGTGAGAAAATATTTCTTCATGTGGCAAAAGAATATTTTGCTTATTTCATAAAATACGTAAAACACAATATGTCTCTAAGGGCTGTGTGGATTCATAGCAGTAAAAAACAAAAGAGTATAATAGAATGAATGTCTTTCATAATCAGGCATTACAAGGGTATCTTTGCAAGGTGAAAAGTTCCTGTTTACGGGGAGAAAGAAGATTATTTATAGCAGTTTATTCCTGCTAGGTCCCCTAAATTCCTTATACTGAAAAGAAATACATGAAGAAAAATAAATTTAGACACATCATCAAAAGCATAGAAAGTTGAAATGTTTCCTCTTTGTGATCCAACCTTTTAAAATTATTTGTGGGAAATAAATAAAAAGCAGATAATCTTAATCACTTAAGAAATATTTCTGAAATTATACCTAGAATTTGATCAAAGAGATATGATTGCATTGTTGCTATAGACAATACATGGCTTATAATGAAAAACAACTTAACAACTGTTCAAAATATCAACAAACTCTTGCTACATATGTTATAATGTCGATTTCTTTGAAATCACTAGATGCTATTGTGAAGTCCCATCTAACTCTCACATTCTATAGTCTTCAACTAATAGGACCAAACACTAAAATTTGGTTACTTTTAAAAGTATGTTCAGACAGGAAAGGAATACAGTTTAAAAAAATAATAAAACTTTAAAAATGGGGAGTTCGTTATATTTGAAGATAAATAACTAATCCATACATACAGGAGGGGAAAAAAAACCTCCTTATTTAAGACAAAAGGAAAACTAGAGATAGAAAGACAAAAAGTTATGTAGGTTAACAAGTCTAAGTTAAATTAAATAAAAATTACTAATAAGAAACAATATGTTGAAAGCTCCATAAAATCTCAAACTTATTCCAGTATGGCATAAGGTTTTAACATAGTGGAAAGTTCTGATTAAAAAAAGAAAATAAATCAAACAAAAGAAACAAACAAAAAAAAATGTGTCTGCATTCTTAGGACCACACTAGCCACTCATCTCTAATATCACAATATCACTAATCACAGCATGATGACCATCAGCATTGGAAACCGAAATCATTAGAGAAATATGCATAATGGTTGTGAATTCTATTTGGCATCCTTTCATTTCAGGAATGAAGGTGGCACAGTGGAAGGAAAAAGGGAAGTAAAGAAAAAATAATACCATTTTTAGACTTCCTATAATCTTTAACATAGTTGTTGATACTCTGTGTGAATTCCTTGACCATTGACCAACCAACATATACTCTATTTCAGGAAGCACATGGTAGCAGTCTTTTAATTTTCTTCATGAATGAAACCAGAGTAAAGGAACAAGTAACATTTAAATGGTTCATAGCTTCTCCTTGGAAAAACAAATAAAAGAAATGGCAAAATGTGTATTATTGCAAGCCCAAAGACAATAAGAAATATCTTTCCATTGGGCATATGTTTCTCTTGTATTTGGTACTCATGATAAGTATTTAAAACAAAACAAAATTAAAAAATGTAAAAATGCAGCTAATCAAACATATTAGTTGTAGAGAATGAAAAGGTAGAGAAATTTCATGAAGTACTGAATAAGACAGAAAAATCAAATGAGTATTTACTGATATTCAGTGATTTCAATGCAAATGAAGTCATTTACAAGTAAGTGAACATGACAAGAAACATATTTGAAAATATGGATAAACAATAATGATGAGAAGTCAAAGAAACATGGACAATACAGAAGTCTTACATCTATTTATTACGAATGTTTTGAATATGGTTACTGCTGGATAACATCACAACAAAGTATAATTTCCTGTGCTTTTACTGGGGAAAAGAAAGCCTAATTATTAATGTAGGAGTCATTTATGAATCAAGTATGTGCTGAAAGTCAGACCACTGACTTTTTATAACAGAGTTCAAAACGATTATTAAAGGAAGAAAAAAAGTTCTATCATCAAAATAAATCCATCTTGACACTTAAATTATTGGTTATGGAAAATTAGTTACTGGACTCATGAAAAGATATAGTTACAGACTACAATAATTTGATACGAGTTTAATTTATGTAAATAAATTTCCACAAAAACAAAACCAAAAGAACTGAAAAAGCAACTTAATCCTCAAATAATAGACTTATTTCCAGAATAAAGAGCTATGGTAGTAAAAGACTGTGACAGTTTAGAGTAAAAACTTATTTGTAGAGTCTTTCAGAAAAGGATAGTGGAAGATTATAAACTCTGTTAACACATGAAATAGAAAAACAATGAAGGGTAAAATCAGTTAAAATAAATGTGAGAGATTAAACTGAGCAAAACCAACTCAAGAATCCATGTAAAAAAGTGAGAAGAGAGCAAAAATAGATGAAAATTGGGGAGAAAAAAATCATTGGAAATATTTTTGGGAAATTAAGATCATTACATTTAGATGGTAACATAGCTATGCCATGTGTACTTATTTTAAAATTAGTAGCAGTGGTGCAAAAGGGAACACACACAGAGAAAATTAGGTGACTTAAGTGTGAAGGTTTTTATAATGTCTGTGAAGGAAGAGAGAATAATAAAGCTTTAAAAAAAACCTTTTTAATGCTAAAAACAGGTAACTAAGAATATAAAACTACTACAAAGTTATACGACTACTTTCTCATCAATATAAAGATGATTCATAAGATACAAGTTTACATACATAGTGAATATATTCAATCAAGGTATCAATAAAAACCAGATGTTTATTAAGTGATATTCCAGAGTAGATCCCATTCTTATAATTGGAGTGAAAAACCTAGTAAATGCATGATTCCATTGGTTTTATTGTTCTTTGATCATAAAGAAACATTTTATACACCTGACCAAATACACATGCAGATATGTATATGCATATATACATGCATACATACATAAAAGACAATCTCCCAACATACAGACAAACATACATACAGGCACCCTGGCAGGTAGGATCTTCTGAGCTTGACTGGATACATCTCGCCCTCAGATTTCATGGGGTACTCCAAAGTGATAAAACGAGTCTTTCTAGGGAATTCCAGGAGCCAAGATGGAAGAGTAAGCAGTAAATTGCTGTAGGTCTCTCATATTCACCTCTGCAAAAACCATAAAATAATGCCCCAGAACAAATCCTACAATAGCAGAACCAGCAGAAAGATGGGGTGGAGCAACCTTTTGAAGAGGGACAGGGTCCAAGGAGAAAATTGAATGAGTTTGATGGGATGGAGGGAAACATAGTCTTTCTCAACACGACTATTATGGAAGTGTTTTGCATAACTACACATGAATAACCTATGTTGAATTGCCTGGCTTCTCAATGAAGGTGGATGGGAAAGGAAGAAGTCAGAGAATTTGGAAATCAAAGTTTTAAAAACGAAGGTTAAAAATTGTTTTTACATACAACTAGAAAATAAGATATATAGAAAATGAGATTTGGAAATTTATCGTGCCCTATGAGCACGCAAGTGGGAAGGAAATAAGGGGAAGTGATAAGATGAGAGCAATCTGGGGTAAGGGATAATCAGAATACGTACCATCTTGGAGGAGGTGGGAAGAGATGAAGAGAAAATTTGGAAACCAAAATATTGTGGAAATTAATATTGAAAACTAAGAATTAATTAATTTTAAAAAATTAAAAAACAGAGTTAGTCAAATAAATAATAGAAACAATCAATAATTTCATCAAAGAGAATGACAATAATGAAAAACTCTACCAAAACTTAAAGGACACTGTCAGAGAAGTTCTTAGGAGAAATTTTCCAATTCAAAATGCTTACCTGAACAAGAGAGGGAGAGATTAATCAATTGGGCATAAAACTCAAAATGTTAGAAAAGAACCAATTAAAAATTCCCAAATAAGTACTAAAATAGAAATTCTGAAAATTAAAGAAGAGATTCACAAAGTTGAGATTAAGAAAACTATTGAACTAATAAATAAAACTAAGAGATAGTTTCATGAAAAATAAACAAAAAAATGAATAAACTTTTGGTTAATTTAATTTGAAAAAAGAAGAACTTCAAAGTACCATTTTTCATGAAAAATGAAAAAAGTGAATTCACTACCAATTAAGAAGAATTTAAAACAACAATTAGGAGGTATTTTACCCAACTACATGCCAAAGTTTGATATTCTAAGTGAAATGGAGGAATATTTATAAAAATATAAATGACTTGGATTAACAGAAGAGGAAACAAAATACTTAAATAACTCCTATTCAGAAAAAGAAATTGAACAAGTGAACAATGAACACCCCCAGAGAAAATTGCCAGGGCCAGATGGGAAACAAATTCTACCACACATTTAAAGAGTAATTTATTCCAATGTTATATAAACTATTTGGAAAAAAGATGAAGAAGGTGTCCCAACAAATTCCTTTTATGATAGAAATATGGTGCTGATATCTAAACTGGGAAGAGTCGAAACAGAGAAAGAAAGTTTTAGACCAATTTCCCCAATGAATATAGATGCAAAAATTTTAAATAAAATATTAGCAAAGAGATTACAGCAACTTATCACAAGGATAATACACTATAACCAGCTGAGATATATACCTGGAGTACATGACTGATTAAATATTAGGAAAAGTATCAGCATGATGGGCAATTATGATAATATAATTAGAAATAAAATTAAAAGAAAAATATCAGTTGTTCATAGGTGGCCAAACTAATATAATGAAAATGACAGTTCTACTGAAAGTAATTTACATATTCAGTGCCATACTGTAAAAGCAAGGACCCCAACATACAAAGGGAGGCCTATTATCACAGGTTTTTAGATATGCATTAATAAAAGGAAAGGCAACTTTTGAGCAGTCAACAATCACTTTAATCTAGCACATGGATTATTCACTTAGTTCAGGGGAAAAAGTCAGCACCCTAAACTTCAGGGAAAGCACAGAGAAATCAAAATCAACAGAAATGCTTCCAAATGTCTGGCATAAGCAATATTTACATCATACATCAACAGACAGATCCAATTATCTTACCGTAGTTGTTGTTGTGTTTGTCCTTCGAGGATCATGACATCAAGATGATGACATGATTTGCAGTTGACTTTGATTTGAGGGAGGAAGGGCTGTGCAAGATCACCAACCTCACTTTCTTCTCTTAAACCATCTGGGTTCAGTGACATGATATTTATCAGGATGAGTGAAAATGGCCCAGAAGGCAAAGTGAGACCTTGGTCCTTTCAAGTTTAGTTCTTATCACAATCTTACTTTGAGTGAGATACAGCCATTCAATGAATATGTTTTTTTAAGTTACTCAAGGGACGGCCCCTTTAATAAAAAAAATAAATCAGTCTGGGAGAGGAAGACCCTCAGAGTTCCTGGGTAAAAGGTAAACACTTACTATTTAGTTATTACCACAGTTACCAGAGAGAGAAGCACCAACAACTACGTTTTCCAAGCTAGGGAATTCCTTAGTGGCTTCCCAGAGTCTCGTTTGCCAAACAATAACTTCCAGTCAGTAAGCCCCAAAGTAAAACTCCATCTCAGAGTCTTTATACACTTTTGAGAGCCAGAGTACATCACAACCCTTGAGAGCCAGTGCCTCATTAACAAAAGGTATGGACCTTCTTACAAATCTCCCCAGGATCATTAATGGCCAGGAAGATCTTCTTTAATCACATTAAAATAATTAGCAAAACAATTGTTTCTAATTGTTTCAAATGTTTCTAGTTAAAATACTCTTTTTTCTGTACTTTACTCATACTAAAGACTCTTGACTGATAAAGTCAAGATTCAGTTAGAGGCACTTGATTGTACTAAAACAAAAACAGCAAAAGCTCCTACTTTGCTTGCCATCACACATACCAATCAAAATACAAAAAGATTACATGATAGAACTAGAAAAATAATAACCAGCTTCATCAGGAAGAAGAAAAGTTCCAGAATATCAAGGGTATTAATGAAAAGAAATTCAAGGAAATGTGGAATAGCAGAATCAGATCTATAACTGCATTACAAAGTATCAGTCATCAAAACTATTAAGTACTGGCTATGAAATAGAGTGGTAGGTCAGTGAAATAGTTTAGATACACAAGACACAGTAGTCAATAACTATAGTAATCTACTGTTTGAGAAACCTAGAGACTCCGGCTTCTGGTATAAGAACTCACCAGTTGATCAAAACTGCTGGAAAAACTGGAAAATAGTTGGGAGGAACATGGCATAGACCAACATCTCACACCATATATCAAGATAAGGTCAAAATGTGTACATGATTTAAGAATAAAGAGTGATACCATAAGCAAATTTACTGAACAAGGAAAGTGTCTCCATCAGTTCTATGGAGAAGGGAAGAATTTGACTAAACAAGAGATGGAGAACATTATGAAATGTAAAATGGATGGTTTTGATTATATTAAATAAAAAGGCTTTGATTACACAAAGCTGATGCAACTAAGATTAGAAGCAAAGTAGAAAAAATATTTACAGTCAGTATCTCTGAGAAAGGCTTCATTTCTAAAATATATAGAAAACTGGGTCAAATTTATTAGAATACAAGTCCTTCCTCAATTGATGTAAATGGTCAAAAGATATGAACAGGGAGTTTTCAGATGAAGAAATGAAAGCTATATATAGTCATATAAAAATGTTCCAAATCACTATTGATTAGAAAGATGCAAAATAAAACAGCTCTGAGGTATCACCTCACACCTCACAATGGGTTAATATGACAAGACAGGGAAATCATACATGTTGGATAAGATCTGGGAGAAATTGGAACACTAATGCATTGTTGGTAGAGTCGTGTACCTAGCCAAATGTTCTGGAGATTTGTTTAAAACATTATAAAACTGTGCATGCCCTTTATCCCAGTAATACCACTCCTAGGTCTGTATCCCAAAGATAACAAAGGGAAAAGGACCCCCCACAGAAAAATATTTGTAGCAGTTCTCTTTGTTGTGGCAAAGAACTGGAAGTTTAAGGAATGCTCATCATATGCTTTCGTATCATGAATAATGTGGAAATGTTTAATTGGGGAGCAGGGAGGAGAGTGAGGGAGGGAGGAAAAATTGGAACTCCAAATCTCATAAAAATAGATGTTGAAAACAATCTTTACATGTAATAGGAAAAAATAAAATACTATTATGTGGGGGAAGAAAGGAGTCTTTGTAATGCTATGAGCTCAAGTAAAACTATTAACCAGAATTGAACTTCCTCTCTTGAGATCTGTGCTGTTTGTGTATGATTATGCATAGTTTTTGTATACTTCAGCCTTTGTAGAGTCCACAGGGCCACATATTTTTGATGACAACCCTATGTTTACTCTGTCAAGAATTTCGGGTTCAATATTTGACTGAGTTAGTAACTTTCTATTCCTGCTCATGTAATATGACAAACAATCATGGTGTTTTCTTGGGGGTGCTTGAAAATGTAGTCTAGAGAAATCGATTTTGGAAAGCATGGGGAAGGAAGATGGTTTTGGAAACTTTATATAAAGAAGCATAGGTTGCTAGTGCCAAGTCCCGTAACTTAAATCACGAGAAGTTTCCTATGATGCTTTTACATATATTTTGAATAGTTTATCCCTAGTGGATATTTCCTTCTTCCTGGATTTCAGCTTAAAAAGTAAGATATCAGTTGAGGAAATGAAAAAAAAATAGATTGTGACTAACTTTAGAAAATCATGTCTCTAAAATATGATGCTAAAAAAAAAAAAAAAAACATTTCCACAAATGAGCTCTGGAACACTGTCTAATCTATGTTTTATTTTCAGTGTTCTCTGTTCTCACATAAACTCTCAAGAAAAATTACAAAGTATTAAATTTCTTTGGTTGTTTTTATTTAAATTTTATTTTATCAGACTCAGCATCAAAGAATTAATTTTTTAGACACAATCCAAGGACATATTTGCCTTGACAGTCAGAGCCCATATATAATTTTAGTTGCTGTTTTCCCTCCATATAGGGTTCTTGGTTCAATATTATTATTTAAGTAAAACAAATTATTAGTTATATTAAATTTTACATATAACTTATTCAATATGAAATAAAGAGAACCACTTCAATCTCCACATCACTCTACCTCTTGATTACCATAAGCACCAACATTGAAAAGAGTAATGCTGGTGGTTTCTCTTTGGCAAATCACTGCAAAATTATCCAAAGCTATATTTTTAAAGTCAGAAATCACTGGTACCTTCTATACAATCCTCACCTCCATCTATCATCAGCATTCATTCCACCTACAGAGTAGGCCAGATGATATGGGAAGGTAAGGAAAAGGATTTCATTTTTTTTTTTTTAAAGAAGGGTCAGGAGAGCTTAAAGATATAAATACTTACAATGGCACTTTAGTTTTGTTCTCAACAGAGTTTGCAGAATACTGAATTTAAATTTACATCTGTTTTTGTTTGAGTTTCATATAAAAGCAGTGTCACTATGGGTCTCCATAAAGGAAGCTATTGCTTTGTATTACTAGACACTATTATGGAGGTGAAGATTTTCAGCATTTTTGATGTGACATTTTCTTTCTTTTACTCTTTAGATGCTACACTCGAGTATTTCTAATTGGATTTTAAAATGCTATTATTACTGACCATTCCTATCTATGCCTACAATAAATTACTTACACTTTATTATTTGTCTGCCCATAAAATGACCTATGAAATTCATTGTGCTTAAACAGTATCAGCTATAAAATGTGTTTCTAGAATGCTAGTTCAATTTATTTCTAGAAAACTAATTTTCTAATTTTTATTTTTAATGTGTTTATTTTTTGTATTTATTCACGGTGGGGAGATAGCTTCAGCTGAGAGTTTAAAAAGCATTAGTTGTTTACACAAAAAAGAAATCATCTTATATTCCAAGCAACTGAACGTTTTTTTTTTAATTTTATCCAATACATTCTGCTTGTTTTTAATATCATCATGATGGAGAGTCTACTTAATTAGCTTTGGTAGTTTATTGACAAGAAAATCTAAAACTTCAGGATTTTTATTCCCTCGAGAGAATTCCTTGATTCATATGGATTTCATGATGGCATTGAAGAAGTCTAAAGCTAACCATCCCAAAATAAAGGCTAATGATTTTACTTAGCTAATATTAGAATCAAAATGTTTTTCGAACCCAAATATGGTCTATCAAGGTTGAAATAAAAAATCATAAGAATATAACTTGGCTTATTCTTGATACACTTAGAGAAGCACTAACTACATAGTAACCATTACTCTACTAGAATGAGACATGTTTGAAAAGCAAATATCTTCTTTTTAAAATCCTTCAAAATTTGTTAGGCAGAAAGATGCTTTGTGTAAATAATAATTTACAGAATGTGTTTATTTCTTGTGAGAGTCCAGGTTTTGATCAATCTTAAAGACAGGAAGAAGTGTAGTAATACCTCCTCCTTTTTTTCAGATGAAGATACTGAGTCATGTAATTAGGTAAATAAATTGTTCAAGGAGACATTGACTAGGACAGTACTACAAAGTAGTTCTTATCATGGTCAACATAGTGCTCTGTCCTCTGGACTAATCTGCTTCATAATAGACTTTCTGTAAATTTATACTGTTTGCTTTTAAACTTATATTAACAACAGATGTTTATTTAAGTAATTCTGCCTCACAGATTACTCCCACAATCCCCAATCACAATGGCAAGATGTGTTGTTAGAGAACATCTTATTACTTATCCTCTCTGGGTTCTAGAGTGCATTAGTAATACAAGTCTTGAGTCCCCAAGGAGCCGCCATCTAGTGTGCAGGTCAATATTTCATATCATCCTGCAGTTTCCCAATATCAATTAGTCAAATAACATAAATTCACTTATGAAAAGATATACTTACTTAGAAAGTTTAGCAAGGTCCCAAACACAAAATCATCCTTTCAAATTGAGAGGCTCAATCTCATCTCTGATTTCACTCAATACCTATGTATAGTGGATTGAAATATAAAGTTGGTCGCATACAATAATCTTAACTCATGGGGTTCCCACTAAGTTCACTTGCAGGTATGGTATAGCTAGTAGGAGAGATATTCTTTTGCTTCGTGAAATCAATTGCTGCTAGCTTGGGTTAAATAGATCACTCTTCAGGACTGGCTTTTCACTGAAATTGGATGCTGTGAGTACCAGAAGAATTCTGAAACTAACAACAGTTGCCAGACCTCTGCTATTTTATTTTATTATTTCCAAGCTCACAAGGTTGTAACCTGATGTGTTCCATCTCCACATACTCATTCAAGTAAGATCAGGAAAGAAAAAAAATGGAAGAGATAAAAGAAGTAGTTATAATACATTGGCAAACATATGATGGCCTTTTGAGATATAAGACCCAATGGACCTCTCCAATGAAGAATCCCCCCAAAATTTTTACTTCTCACTCAGAAAGCACCATAAAAGAATTTGAGAGATTACGTGTTTTAACATTTTTTACAACTCAGTTTCATCTCAGATTCCAGTTAGAAGACTTTTCATCATTTTATAATAAACTGATAGAGACCAGACTGAGGATACCTGTTGCTGAGGTTGAAAGAAGAGAACTTCCATTACACAGGCCTGTAATCAGGTTTACCAAGCCTCCAAGGAGATTAGAATCAGGTAAGTAGTACACATAGTGACAGTGAGATATCCTCAGTTAATCTCTCATTAGATATAACACTGTAATATAGATTTTCCTTTAGAGACTGTCCTAACATTATCAGATATGTGTTGAAGTGACAAAGGCACAGCCCCAGGAAAGTGTTGGTAAAACTAGAGTGTGTGCATCTGGATGTAGTGACTTACTTCTTTAAAATATTTCATTTGTAGAGTGGGATAGTTGATGAATAAAAACTAGTCCATTTTAGCACATTATGGAATAATTTAGAAAGTTTTGGACTCTAAGCAAAGACTGCCAAACTTTTAGCAGCAAGTAAAGATAAAACCAGAATAAGAATAATAAGCAAGAGTCTTAATCTCCTTCATGCATTAATGAAGTTAATGGTTTTCAGAAAAGAAGTCATACAATCCACTTGAGTTGTAACATAATTGTACTTCAAGAATACACAGAGCAATCCTGCAAAGTAGCTCCTTCAAAACTGATGGAAGCCTTAGTCAACAACATGTGGCCACTTCTCAGTTTCCTTGGCTAAATTCTCATCCACATAACTCCTTTTAAGGATTTGTATTTTTCAGAGTTCTGTCCTTGGCCTTTTCTTCTTCCTTTATACTACTTCACTTGGTGATCTCATCAGCTCTCATGAATTTAATTACCTTCTCCATGCTGATGACTCTGAAATCTACATATCCTGCCCCAATCTCTCTGTTGACCTCCAGTCTCACAACTCCAACTGCCTTTCAGACATCTCATATTGGATATCCAGTACTTTTTGTCCTAAACAACCTCTCACCCCAATATCTTTCATTTTACAGTGGAGGGTAACACTATCCTCCCAGTCTCTCAGGCTTACAACCTGGGAAATCATCCTCAATTCCTCACTGTTTCTCATCCCTTGTATCCAGTCTGTTACGCAGGTCTGTCAATTTCTCCTCTGCAAAATCTCCCTTCTCTCCTTTGACACTCACCTTTATTGTGTAGCCCTAATAACTTCCTGCCTGGACTACTGTAATAGCTTGCTCATGGATCAGCTTTTCTGAAGTCTCTCCTGATTCTAAGTGATTTTACTGAAGCACAGGTCTGACCTTGTCACTCCTCTACTTAACAAACACCAAGGGCTCCCTATATCCTCCAGGATAAAATACAAAATGCTCTGTTTTGCACTTTAAAACCTTTGAAGCCTAGGCCCCTCCTACATTACTATTTCTTTCTCCTATATAATTTTTGATCTAGTGACAATAATTTGACTTTTCTTCTAAGCTCTAGGCACTGTCTCTGGCTGTCCCTGATCCCTAGAATGTTCTCCTATCGTATCTCCACCTACTCACTTTCCTGGCTTCCTTTAAATCCCCAAATTGCAAAGGTTACAGGAAGCTTTTTCCAATTATTCTTAATTCTAGTACCTTACGTCTCTTAGTAATTTCCTATTTATCCTGTATATACTTTGCTTAGTATTTATTTATTTTATATTGCCTTCTCATTAGAATGCAAGGTCCTAGGGAGCAGAGACAATTTTTTGTCTCTTTTTGCATCCCCGCAAATAACACAACTGTATATACTTATAAATGTTTACTGATTGATTATCAATTAATTTTTAATAGCTCAGTAGATAGAGCCCAAGGAGACTCAGATATGTATGGGAACTGCTTTCATCATGTTGTCTGACATCCATAACCTGCAATTTTAGAGCCTGTTCAGGATAGACCTCCCTAAATTAGATCTTTTTCTGTCTCCTCATTTTAGATGAGATCTTCTGTTTTTCACAAATGAAGTGTTCAGTTACATTTTCTCATTCTTTGGTATATTCTGATATGCAGAAATTCATTGATTCTGTTGCTGAGAAAAATGGGTTTACTCACCGTTGCAATTGTTAATATTTTTTTTTGTTTTTTTTGGTTGTTTTTTTTTAACTTATTTATTTATTCATTTAAGGTTTTCAGCATTAATTTCAGCAAAATTTTGAGTTCCAAATATTCTCCCCATGTATCCCCTCTTCCCCAAAACGTCATGAGTTCTCATTGCCCCTTCCACCAATGTGCACTCCCTTCTAACACCCCTCCCTTCCCTTATCCTCATCTTCTCTCTTGTACTGTAGGGCAAGATAAATTTGTATACTCCATTACATGTATTTTTAATTTCCCAGATGCATGCAAAAACAACTCTCAATATTTCTTCCTAAAACTTTGAGTTCTAACTTCACTTCCTTCCTCACTCCCCACCCATATCCACTGAGAAGGCAAGCAATTCAATTTAGACTATATAAGTGTAGTTTTGCAAATGACTTCCATAATAGTCATGTTGTGCAAGAATGACTATATTTCCCTCCATCCTATCCTGCCCCCGATTTCTTTTATTCTCTCTTTTGACCTTGCCCTCCCCAAGAGTGATTATTTCTAATTACTCCCTCCTCCCATTTGCCCTCCTTTCCATCATCCCCCCATCCTGCTTCTCCCTTTCTCCCCTACTTTCCTGTAGTGTAAGATAGATGTTCATACCAAATTGAGGGTACATGTTATTCCTTCCTTGAGCCAAATGTGATGAGAGTAAGCTTCATTTTCCCTCTCTACCCTCCCCCATTTTCCCATCCATTGGAACTCTGGAATTTAGCTGCAATATTCCTAGGAGTTTCTCTTTTTTGGATTTATTTCAGCAGGTTATCAGTGGATTCTTTGAATATTTATTTTGCCTTCTGGTTCTAGAATATCAGGGGAGTTTTCCTTGATAATTTCATGAAAGATAATGTCTAGGCTCTTTTTCTCATCATGGCTGTCATGTAGTCCCATAATTTTTAAGTTGTCTCTCCTGGATCTCCTGGATCTATTTTCCTGGTCAGTTTTTTTTCCAGTGAGATATTTCAAATTATCCTCTATTTTTTTTCATCCTTTGTGTATACACACACACACACACACACACACACACATATATATATATGTACACACATATACACATATTACATATACCCTCCATTATAAAATTTTCGTATCTCACGCATCTTATCCTGTGAAATTATAGCTGGCAATACATCCTTTTAAAGATATATCATTTGAGCCTCACAACAACACTTGAAACAGAGATCTTTTTATCCCCACTTTATAGATAAGGAAACTGGTGCTCAAATATTTAGATTACTTGCTTAATGTCAGGTTAAGAGGAAGTATGAATGAAGATTTGCACCTGTTTCATCCAATTTCTGGGTCCTATACTCTAGACACTATCTAGAAGCTATTTCTTGAAGAAAAAAAGCTATTTTTTTCAACCTTAACAAATGGAGACTACTGGACAGAGGCCAAGGGGAAAAGACCCAATAATTGCTAAGGTAGTAGGGTAGTGTGCTTCATTTAAACTCTGGAAACTTTGCACAAGTGGACAGTCTCTTATACTATATTTGTCATGGATGGCAGTTAAAGATGAGTAGGGGAGGGAGGTTTACCTTAATTAAAGCATCTTAAACTGAGGTAGTGTATGTTTTTGCACTAACCTTGGGTTTTATGTGAAGAGCCCATGTGGTAAAGTGAATGGAGAGGGAACTTAAAAATGAGGAAGACTCGGTTAAATTCCAGTGTATGACATATACTGACTAAAAAAAAACTGGACAATTCACTTAATTGCAAAGTGTTCCAAGTAGCTCTCTAAAATTAGCTGAAGAGAAAAAGACAGCTTGAATTGGTAAAGAATTTTCTGAACTCAACTCCTCCCATATTAATGAAATTGCAGGTTTAATCTATTAACCTACTCTTATTTTATGATACCCCCATTGCTCTGGGTTTCAATTTCAGAGAAACTAGAATTCCATAGGAGATCCAAACACTTATACAATGCCTCTTGCTGAATACTCTACTAATCCATTCTCATCTCCAATATTGTGGCAGCAAATCTAGATGACTAAATTGTCTAGTTAAGATGCATTGCTTCCTGAGAAATATCTGAGTGTTTTCTTAACATTTTAGTCAATATATCAATAAGCATTTAGTGAGTGCCTACTATGTGTCAAATACTTTTCTAAGATCTGGTGATTCAAAGAAAGGAGACAAAAACCAATGTTGCTGTTTCTATGTAAAAAAATATTTGCTCTTATTTTCAGGGAGTTTAGAGCCTAATGGAGTGGGCTTCAAAATGTAAACAACAAGTACACTCAAAATTTATACGTTATAACCAGAAATGATCCAGAAAGGGAAGGCCCTAGAGTTAAGAAAGATCAGGAAAAACTCTCTAAGGAAGGTGGGATTTTAAATGTGACCAAGGAGGCCCAGAGATAGAGATGAGGAAGGACAGAATTTCAGGTTTAGGGGGCAGCCAACAACAACAAGAAAAAACAACAGTTACAGATGAAGTACCTTGTGCAAAGATATGGTGATGAAAGTGTACATAGTGGAGAGGAAAGTATAAGAAAATTGGAAAAGTAGAAAGGAAGAAGGTTATAAAGGGCATGGAATGCCATAAAAAGAACATTAGTTGATATTTGATCCCAGTTATAATTGGGAGTTATTCGAGTTTATTGATTATGAGGTGTGTGGTGACATGGTCAGACTGGAAACTTAAGAAGATCAGCTTGGATAGCTGAATAGAGAACAGACTAGATTAAGTAGATATTTGGAGCAGGGAAACTAACCAAAAGCTATTGCAGTATTTCATGTATGAAAGTGATGAAGGCCTACATCAGAGTGGAGGCAGAAGGGAGCTTAGCAAGAGATGTATAACCTGAAAGAACAAAGGTCAAGAATATCAAGGGAATTAATGAAAAAATACAAAGAAAGTGATTTAGTCATATCACATCTAAAATTGTATTATAAAGTAGCAATCATCAAAACTGTTAAGTACTGGCTAAGAAATAGAGTGGTGAATGAGTGGAATAAGTTAGATAGATAAGAAACAATAGTCAATGACTATAGTAATCAACTGACAAACTGGGGTAAAATCTCACTATTTGACAAAAACTGTTAAGGAAACTGTAAAATAATATGGCAGGAACCAAGCATAGACCTACATCTTACACCATATACCAAGTTAAGATCAAAATGGCTACTCAATTTTGACATAAAGGGTGATATCATAAGCAAATTAGCAGAACAAAGAGCAGTTTATGGGTCAAATCTAAGGAGAATGGTAGCATTTAGGACTAAAGAAGAGATAGAGAACATTATGAAATGTAAAATGGATTGATTACATTAAATTAAAAATATTTTGCCCAAACAAAACCAATGCAAACAAGATTAAAAGGAAAGTAGAAAGCTGGGAAACAATTTTTATTGCCAGTGTTTCTACTATAGACCTCATTTTTAAAATACAAAGAGAACTGAGTCAAACCTGTAACACAAGTCTTTCCCCAATTTATAAATGGTCAAAGGATATAAACAGATGGCTTTCAGATGACAAGATTATAGCTATCTCTAGTTACAGGAAAAAAAATGACCCAAATCACTATTAATTAGAAAAATACAAATTAATACAAATCTGGAGTACTATATCACATCTGACTGGCTAATATGACAAAAAATGAAAATGTTAAATGTTTGAGAAGATGTAGAAAAATTGAAACACTAATGCATTATTTGCGGTGTTGTGAACTAATCCAACCATTCTGGAGAGCAATTTGTAGCAGCCCAAACAGCTATCAAATTGCATGCATTCCTTGATCTTGCAATACTACTACTAGGTGTATCTACCAAAGAAATCATAAAAAGTGGGAAAGGACTCACATGTGTAAAAATATTTAATAAAGCAGGATTTTGTGGTGGCAAAGAACTGGAATTTGAGGGGAGGCCCATCAATTGGGGAATGGCTGAACAAGTTATGGTATATAAGTACAATGGAATACTATTGTGCTATAAGAAATAATGAGTGAAGTGAGTAGAACCAGAACTTCACATGTCATTGCAAAACAGCAACATTGTTTGATGATCAACTTTGATATACTTAGCTCTTCTCAGCAACACAATGATCTAAGAAAATTCCCAAAGACTCAAGGTGGAAATTGCTAAACACAGAGAAAGAACTGGTAAATTTGAATGCAGATCAAAGAGTACTATTTTCTTTTTGTTTGTTTCTTTTTTCCTCATGGTTTCTCCATTTTGTTCTGATTCTTCTTTCACAACATCACTAATGCGGAAATGTTTGTTTGTTAAAGAGAGATGCTATGAATGTAGAATAGATGTAACTTAATGAAAGATTGGATATAAGGGTGAGAAGAAATGATAAGTTGAAGATAATGAAAAGTTTAATACGCTGAGGTATTGAGAAGATAGAGGTTCCCTTCATTAAAAATATACATATAGAATAATTTGTACAAATAGGAAAGTCATTCAGGCAATTTCAGTAGCAGGGCAGAGACAAATAAGAATGTCTGTACAACCCTTCTCATGACCCCAAACCATCTCTATTACTTCTACCCAAATAAGAGATGACAGTGTTGAATAATGCAATTGTAGAAAACACATGGTAAACTTCATTTTGGATTTTTAAGAATGTTTTATTAGCATCTGTTTTCTTCCTTTTCGATACTAAATGTTATTTAAGAGTTATTAAATGACATTTATGGCTTTACAAATATTACTCCCATTGTTTCTTTGAATGGTCTCCCCAATAAATGCTAAGGTTGTCATTGTGTTTATTTATTCTTTGAGATCAGTGAGAGATTGTGCATACACAGACTGAAGATTCAAAACAAAATGTATTTGCTCAATGTTGTATGTTTTAGTTTTCAAAACTTTGACCCTTTGTTGATAGTTACAAATTATCTGTGTTAATAGAAACGTATATTGTGAGTTGGAGGAAGGGCAGAGGGATCAGGAAGCTTTTATCACACCAGATCTTTTGTCAAAATTATTCATGTAACACATCTTTATCCACTTATTACATAATAAGTTCCTAGGGAACAGGTTTGTCTTGTTTAGTATTATATCCCCATATTATTTTTTTACCTAGTGAAAAATAATCAATATTTGTTGAATTTAAATCAGTTTCAATTCAACAAGTATTTAATGAGTGCCTACTATATTTGATGTGTCCTGTCATTGTAATAGGAGCTGAGAATTCATATGAACTTAATGAATTGCCCTATTTTCTCATCTGAGTAAATATACCATAAAATAGCCTATTTTCACTATGAATATATTTGATACCATTAAAGATCTTTGCCAACTCCTTTTGTGATCTAGAGATATTAGCAGGAATAGATCATAAAGCTTATGAGTAGATAATTCAAATGAGGCAGTGAGGTTATAAAGCATGGGAACTTAATGTAAGGAAGACTACAGTTTCAATCTTGTCTTAGACACTTAATAGCTGCATGACCCTCAAAAAGTCACTTAACTTTTGTCTCAGATTCTTTATCTGTAAAATAAGGATGATAATAGCACTTGCATCTCAGAATTATTATAAAGATTAAATGAGTTAACCTATATAAAGTGCTTCAAAAACTTTAAAGTCCTACACAAACACTAGCTATTATTATCAATTTTTACGGTACTTAAGAAGATCTAATGTAGAACTATATAAACTCAATTACAAACACTTTTCAAACAAAGTCAAATTTAAACAATTGGAAAAATTTCAATTGCTCATTGATTGAATAATATAATAAAAACATAATTCTATCTAAATTAATTTACTTACTCAAGGTTAAACCTATCAAACTACCAAAAATACTTAATAGAGCTAGAATAAAACAATAACAAAATTCATCTAGAAGAACAAAAACTTAAGACTACCAAAGGAATTAATGAGAAAAAAATTGCAAAAGAAGGTGATTTATCTGTATCAGATCTAAAATGACATTATAATGCAGCAATCAAAACTACTTCATACTGACTGAGAAATAAGATTGGTGTATCAGAGAAATAGGTTAGGTACACAAGACATAGCAGTCAATGACTATGGTAAGTTTTCATAAAGACGCCAGTTTTTGGTATGAGAACTCATTGTTTCACAAAAACTGCTAAGAAAATGGCAAAATGGCAGGAACTAGACATACACCAACACCTCACGCTCTGACCAAGGTAAGATCAAAATGGTTACATGATTTAGACATAAAGGGTGATATCATAAACGAATTAGGAGAACAAGGAATAGTTTACCTGTCAGATCAATAGAGAGGGAAAGGGTTTATGACCAAACAGGATATATAGAACATTATGAAATGCAAAATGAATAATTTTGATTACATTAAATTTAAATAGGTTTTGTGTAAAAAACCCTAATACAACCAGAATTAGAAGGAAATCAGAAAGCTACGAAACAAGTTTTACTGCCAGTGTTTCTGAGACCTCATTCTTGAAAATATACACAAAACTGAGTCAAATGTACAAGAATACAAGTCATTCCCCAATCGATAATTTATCAAAGGACATGAACAGGAAGTTTTCAGATGAAGAAATTAAAGTCATCTATCATATGAAAAAACTCTCTAAATCACCGTTGATTAGAGAAATGAAAATTAAAACAACTCTGAAGTACCACCTCACACTTATGAGATGACTAAGATGACAAAAAAGGAAAATTATAAATGTTGGAGAAAATTTAGGAAAGTTAGAACACTAATACATTGTTGGTGGAGGTGTGAAATGATCTAACCATTCTGGAGGGAAATTTGGAACTGTGACCAAAAGACAACCAAACTCTGCATACCCTTTAATGCAGCAATACTACTTACTAGGTTTGTCTCTCAAAGAGATCATAAAAAATGGGAAGGATCCACATATACAAAACTAATTTATAGAAGCTGTTTTTTTAGTGTCAAAAAATTGGAAATAAAAGTTCTTTGCTCATCACTTGAGTAACGGATGAACAAGTTGTGGTATATGAATGTAATGGAATATTATTGTTCTATAAGAAATGATCAGCAGGCAGATTTCAGAAAAAACTGGAAAGACTTACATGAAGTGATGCTGGATGAAGTGAGCAGAGCCAAGAGAACACTGCTCATCATTGTACTGTTACATATTGTTGTGCTATTGCAAAATTGTGTGGTCATTAACTATTATAGACTTAGATCTCAGCAATACAATGTTCCAATATAATTCCAAAAAGACTCATGGTGGAAAATTCTCACCACCTTCAGAGAAAGAACTATGAAGTCTGGATGCAGATGGAAGCATACCATTTTATTTCTTTTGGTTTTTGCTTTAGTACCTTTTCATCATTTTCACCTGTATGTTCTGATTCTTCATTCACAACATGAATAATCTGGAAATATGTTTAGTGTGATTGCACATGTATAACCTTTATCAGACTGCAGGCTGTCTTGTAGAGGGAAAATATTGTAACTGAAATTCTTTAAAAAAAAATGAATATTGGAAACTATCTTTACCTGTAATTGGAAGCAATAAAATACATATACTGTTTAAAAAAGGGGAGGGAAGTAAGATGAACCTTAGGAAAAACAAGACATTCTAAATTTGTTTAAACCAATTTCTTCAAGCCTTCACTGCTTTGGAAATCACTTCACACTTGGAACAGGATTCTAAATGATTAGAGTTCATTTATTTTTATACAGCAACTCTTTGCATTAAAACATTTTAATCTGTTTCTTATCATTTGCATTTGCAAATGGATATACAAACTGTATTTCCATATGATGAAATATGCCCATGCTTCATTCTGTCAGCATATGAGTCACATGTAAAATCATAATAGCATGTCCTTCAGTTACTACCTTCAAAACCAAAAATACTTGAAGCAGTGTTACTATACAGTATAGAAGCTGCAAGACTGTTTTCAATTTACATTTTTTGGTTAAATACTTAAATTAAAACTCAGTATTTAACTCAGTATTCCACATTTTTTCATTAGAAAAATTCTAAGAATTGGATCCAATTTATATATAAAAATAGAATGCATAAGAATCAGTCTATAATAAAGGTGTAGCCAAGTTCTTACTCATAAGCAAATATTTTATACATAGAAACAGCAACATTAGTTTTGGGAGTAGACTCATACCCTCCTGTGATGCCCCTTTCCCAAAATCTACATAGCAATGAAGAGAAAAAAGGACTTTGTCAAGTCTCCAAATTCCCTTCTTGTTCTGTGCTATGTAGGCATATGCAATGACAATATTGTTAGAAATGAAAAGGGAAGAAATTGGAGAGGTGTGTTCCTAGTGCCCACCAAATTACTTTCAGACTCTAAAACAGAATGGTTTTCCCCCATAGAAACAATGATATGCATAGCCATGGATTTCCCAAATGAATATGAAGAATCCAGTTTAATTGAAATATTATTATGAAATGAAACAAAGGAGAAAATAGTTTGAAAAAATGACAAGAAAAAGAGAACCTCATAGTTGCTTAATATTTAATATGTTAAGTCAATGAATAAGTAGAAATTAGATTCATTTCATTTTCCTGTTTATATGTCAAGTAGACTTTTGTGGGCTAGTTGAAAGCCTAATCACTAATGTAAGATGTGTTTATTTCCCATTTACCTTGTGTACCTTTCCACATGGGGTTGTGTAAATTCAGTTAAGAGGGAAACATAAATAGGTAACACAAAATTTCTGTGTACTTCTTTCCAAAGAAGACTTTGATTCCTACCTTGCGAGGATCCAGTGAAAGGGCCACAAACCTGGCTCTCCTCAGAGATGCATTACTGTCATAGGATTATATCTACTTCCTTTAAGTATTTTAGTTTGGGGGAAAAATTGTTTTGTATCTTCAAGATATTCCCCTGGGCATTATCTCTTAAAGGAGAAATGTTACAGCTTATATTTAAAACCTTGGTTCCCTTTTAAGAAAATCACATCAGAAATAGTGAAAAGAATAAACTTATTTATTTATTTATTTTATCAAGGATCTATTAATTTATTTAACTTTTAACATTCATTTTCACAAAATTTTGGGTTCCAAATTTTCTCCCCATTTGTCCCCTCCCCCCACCCGAAAACACCGAGCATTCTAATTGCCCCTATCACCAATCTGCCCTCTCTTTTATCATCCCTCCCTTCCTTTGTCCCCATCTTCTCTTTTGTCCTGTAGGGCCAGATAATTTTCTATACCCCTTTACCTGTATTTCTTATTTCCTAGTAGCAAGAACAGTACTTGACAGTTGTTCCTAAAACTTTGAGTTCCAACTTCTCTTCATCCCTCCCTCCCCACCCATTCCCTCTGGGAAGCAAGCAATTCAATATGGGCCATATCTGTGTAGTTTTGCAAATGACTTCCATAATAGTCTTGTGGTGTAAGACTAACTATATTTCCTTCCATCCTATCTTAGCCCCCCCCCCACTGTTTCTATTCTCTCTTTTGATCCTGTCCCTCCCCAAGAGTGTTGCTTGCCTCTTTTATGAGAGATAATTTGCCCCATTCCATTTCTCCCTTTCTCCTCCCAATATATTTCTCTCTCACTGCTTAATTTCATTTTTTAAAGATATGATCCCATCCTGTTCAATTCACTCTGTGCTCTCTGCCTCTCTCTGTGTGTGCGTGTGTGCGTGTGTGCGTGTATGTGTGTGTAATCCCACCCATTACCCAGATACTGAAAAGTTTCAAGAGTTACAAATATTTTATTTCCATGTAGAAATGTAAACAGTTCAACTTTAGTAAGTACCTTATGACTTCTCTTGGCTGTTTACCTTCTCATGCTTCTCTTCATTCTTGTGTTTGAAAGTCAAATTTTCTTTTCAGCTCTGGTCTTTTCATGAAGAATGCTTGAAAGTCCCCAATTTCATTGAAAGACCATTTTTTCCCCTGAAGTATTCTACTCAGTTTTGCTGGGTACGTGATTCTTGGTTTTAGTCCTAGTTCCTTTGACTTCTGGAATATTATATTCCATGCCCTTTGATCCCTTAATGTAGAGGCTGCTAGATCTTGTGTTATCCTGATTGTATTTCCACAATACTTGAATTGTTTCTTTCTAGTTGCTTGCAATATTTTCTCTTTGACCAGGGAACTCTGGAATTTGGCCGCAATGTTCCTAGGAGTTTCTCTTTTTGGATCTCTTTCAGGTGGTGATCTGTGGATTCCCTGAATACTTATTTTGCCCTCTGATTCTAGAATCTCAGGGCAGTTTTCCTTGATAATTTCATGAAAATTGATGTCTAGGCTCTTTTTTTGATCACGGCTTTCAGGTAGTCCCATAATTTTTAAATTGTCTCTCCTGGATCTCTTTTCCAGGTCAGTTGTTTTTCCAATGAGATATTTCACATTCTCTTCCATTTTTTCATTCTTTTCGTTTGGTTTTGTGATTTCTTGGTTCCTCATAAAGTCATTAGCCTCCATCTGTTCCATTGTAATTTTGAAAGAACTATTTTCTTCAGTGAGCTTTTGAACCTCCTTTTCCATTTGGCCAACTCTCCTTTATAAAGCATTCCTCTCCTCATTGGCTTCCTGAGCCTCTCTTGCCAATTGAGTTAGCCTATTTTTCAAGGTGTTATTTTCTTCAGCATTTTTAGGGGGGTATCCTTTAGCAAGGTGTGGACCCGCTTTTCATACTTTTCTTGCATCTCTCTCATTTCTCTTCCCAGTTTTTCCTCCCCCTCTCTAACTTGATTTTCAAAATCCTTTTTGAGCTCTTCCGTGGCCCGAGCCCATGGTATATTTATTTTGGATGTGTGGGATACAGAAGCCTTGACTTCTGTGTCTTTCCATGATGGTAAGCATTGTTCTTCCTCATCTGAAAGGAAGGGAGGAAATATCTGTTCACCAAGAAAGTAACCTTCTATAGTCTTATTTTTTTTTCCCCTTTTCACGGCATTTTCCCAGCCAGTGACTTGACTTCTGAGTTTTCTTTCCACCCCCACCTCACCTGCAGATCCACCCAGCCAGTGCTTGGGGTCTGAGATTCAAATGCTGCTTCCCAGCCTCAGGGCTTTGGGTGGGGGCAGGGCTGCTATTCAGTGTGAGATTAAGTTCAGGTGCTCAGTTGGGGGCAGGGCCACCACGCGTTGTTCACTTCCCTCAGCAGGTTTATGTGGAGGCCTTCAACAATGGATCCAGGCTCCTGCCTGCTTGGGGAGCCCCCATCCCATCCCGCCTCCACTGTCACCCCCGCTGCTGCCTCCCGAGGGAGCCTTAGCCGCAGGGACACCTCACTCCCCTCTCGCCACCCAAAAGACTCTCTCACCGACCCTTGTCACCTGTGGGTGGAGGGACCTGAGCAGCCACCAGACATTCTGTCCCTGAATCCTGCTGGGATCTGCTCCTCTCGGTGCTGTGCAGCCAAGGCAGGGCTGGGCTCTGCTCTGGTCCAGTGAGCAACGGATCTTTCACATCAGGTTTTCAGGTGTCTCTGAAACAGAAATCTCCTCTGCTCTGTTGTTCTGTGGCTTCTGCTGCTCCAAAATTTGTTGGGAGTTCTTCTTCGCAGATATTTTATGGGCTGTGTAGCGTATGTGTGTCCTTCTACTCTGCCATCTAAACCTATTTATTTAATTAGCAAATAGAAATCAAGGAAGTTATACAGCTTAAAATGTACTAAATACCAACCAGTGTGAATGAGAATAACCAATGAAAATGAGAATTTTGCCAAATTCTGCCACATTAAGTGTGATAGCTCACCTGACAGAGAGAGGAAAGGCTTATTTATACACAAGGACAGATACCCTAGTCAACAGAGAGACAAAGGGAAATCAGAGATGTGTCAGCATGCCAGCAATATTCTAGTGCTCTCGCTCTCACTCTCACTCTCGCTCTTGCTCTCCCTCTCTCCCCTCCCCCTTTGTCCTCAAATTCTCTCCTTCTCTCCATGCTTCTCTCTAATAATTATCTAGAATTTCATGTATACTCTCTTGAAGAAGAAAACAAAACAATGGTTCTTTTATTTCAAGCACTTGTAGTATCTTCTCTATGCATGAAAAATCAAGTCCAAAATGCTCAGCACAGAGTGCTCCCCTTCATGTAGTCACATAGTATCAAGACATTATCATTGGTATCAATTCAGAAAACATGTTCCACAAACAGCAAGTAGCAAGCAGCATAGGGCTGCCCCTCATGTGCTTAGTTTGGTTGGAGAAGGGTTATGTTGATTATAACAGTGAACTTTCACCTAATTCTGTAAAATATACAAAGCTACACACACACAATACACACCTGTGTGCATGTATGCATATTTATTCGTATGTGTATATACACATGAATATATGTGTGTATATAGACCCATGCATATATACATATATAGTGTCTTAGTGTTACATTAGAAAGATGTATATGTGTGTTTGTGTATATGTTTATGTAGGTATGTGTGCATATATACACACATACATGCATATATACATACATATACATGTGTGACTTTGATCCCTACAACAAGCTTGCAAAACAAAAGATATGTTTATTTAACAGGTAGGACACTAAATTAATTCAATCTCAGAGAGAGATATACATATACATATTTGCAAACATACATGTATACAATTGCATATACGTATAGTTTGTGTTTGGTTGCATAATATACATATGGACATACATATATAAAGATAGAAACACAAGGGTATATACATATGCATGTATTCACACATGTAATCACATGAACAGTATATGTATAAAATGGACCTTTTCAATCACAAAATCCAAAAGGGTAGTATTCCAAAAATTCATTTATACAGAATTTTTTTGAATTTAGATTACATTTTTCCCCATAGGACTATGTAAGAGGCAGCTTGCTATTATAGAAAAATTACTCCTTTTGAAGTTAAGGAAGATTTTAATGAGAATGATGCATTTGATAGTCAATTGTCCCACCTATAATGGTCTTTAACAGAAATTGCAAAGTCATATATGTAGTATATATACACACACATTCATTTATGTCAAACGTGGGTACATGTGTATGTATTTGTGTGCATGTATGTGTATTCATATATCAGAACACATATGTTTGCACATGTGTGTACATTTTTTTTGATGAATGCTAACATTTAGCTTGTAAAGGAAAGGTTTGGGAGAGAAGAGGTATTAGACTGAATACCAAACTGAAGATATACAAAGCTGTTGTAGTGACCTCATTGTTATATGCTTGTGAAACATGGACAGTCTACCAGCACCATGCCAAGAAACTGAATCGCTTCCATTTGAACTGTCTTAAGAAGATTCTGAGGATCACCTGGCATGATCAGGTACCAGACACTGAAGTCCTTGCCTGAGCTGAACTGCCAAGTATTCAAACTATTCTCCAGAGAGTCCAACTCTGATGGGCTGGCCACGTTGTTCAAATGCACAATGTACACTTGCCAAAGAGACTATTTTATGGAGAATTTGCATGGGGCAGGAGATCACATGGTGGCCAGAAGAAATGATACAAGGACACTCTCAAAATCTCTCTCAAGAACTTTGGATTTGACTGACATCGTGGGAGACACTGGCACAGGTCTGCTCAGCCTTGTGTGTCCACATAAGAAAAGGTGCTGTGCTCTTTGAGCAAAGCAGAATTGAGACAGCACAAAGTAAATGCAGGTTGCACAAATTTGGGGTATCTACCTCAAATATTCATATGGACTATATGTGCCCAACCTGTCATAGAGCATTTTGAGCTCATATTGATCTGATCAGTCATAGCTACACACACTGAAATTTCATTTTACAATGGTGGTGTCATTTTGGTCTTCTTCTAAGACAAAGGACAACAACCAATTATTGTAGAATTTAAATTTACCAAGGAAATCTTTTTGCTCTTTGTGTTTCATTTGGTTGGCTTCCCAATGACACTTAAAAGTAAAAAAAAAAAAAAAAAAAAGGAAAAAAGGGTATTTATTTCACACCAAAATTTGTGGCATTGTCCATTTCATGTACGTATGTGAACTTTTTAAAAAATTCAGCTTTAAATTTATTTATTTTTAGTATTCAACATTCACTGCCACATGGTTTTGAGTTTCAAATTTTCTACCCATCTGTCCCCTACCCCTATGCCTGGAGAATATGCATTCTGATTATCCCTTCCTCCAGTCTGCCCTCCCTTCTGTAAACTACTCCCTCTTCTCTTGTCATGTACCTTTCTATTTTCCTATAGGGCAAGATATATTTCTATAACCCACTGCCTATATATCTTATTTCCTAGTTGCATGTAAAAACAATTTTTGACATTCACTTTTAAAGCTGTTGACTCTAACCTGTGGCTATACTCAAGAGCTATGAGACAGAAATTACCATTCTGGACACTGGACAAATATATATAACCTTCATGAATAGCTTCTCTGAACTGACTGATATTGAAACTTGGCCTTTCTAAATAGGAAACTCCCTTTCTTTGGCTGCTTTTTTTTTTCCTTCCAGATTTCCAGCACCTTCTTCTAGTGATGCTTGTTCTCTGATCTTCATTTGAATATATGCTGACCTTTAGGTTTTTCAGATGAATATGCTTCCACTTGGAATTATTTTTCTTCTGATATCATGGGACCTTTATCATTTTTTTCATAAAAGTGCTAGTTCTTCCTTTTACCCTTCTCTACTGAATTTCTTTAGAATCTAGTAACATTGCCCTGAAGCAGTTGCTTTCACTAAATTCCTCTGCTGCTGTAATCTATAGAATGGACATAACAAAAGAAACATTCAATTTTTATTTTGGTTAAGAAGAAGCGAATTAAGTCTTTTTAAGAGCAGTGAGTTACCTTTGGGAATAGCTGTAATAAAAGAAGAATATAGGTAATTGTAGCACTAATGTGATACCCACAGCACCCACCATCCATATACAGGTGTACATCCAGGGTAAATCTGTGAAATATAAACTCTTTTCCTCACAGACAAAACCAAGATATTTATTCAGATACCAGAAAATCAGTTCCACCATGGTAACAAGGAAGTGTGTACACATTACCAATTATAGAAGGACTACCATCCCCAAGCCTTCTCTCCATCAGGCCACTTCACAAAAAAGCTCCCTCATGCAAAATACCCCTCTCTCTTCCAGGCTAGCTGCCCTGTTCTGCCTACCACCTCTTTCTCAGCCCCACCTCAATCTCCCTGCTTCACCCCTCTTGCTGTACCTATTTAGCAAGCTCTTCCCACCATTGGCTCCATTTGACTCAGGCTGTGAGCTAGGCCTGTATAGATCACATAGATTCGTTAAGGGGCTGGGAAGATCTTCAAATCCCCTTAACATTACATTCGGCTCCAAGATCTTTCATTTCTATTAATAGGTCAATAAGAGTTACTGGTAACTGGTAACTGGTAAGGACATAATTGCATAACAGTACAACAGGGATAACACAACATTAATTCCTATCTTCCTTACTGCATGGGCTCCATATATAAGGGAGTTCCTTGCCCTGGTATCTATTAATGCCCTAGTTACAGTCGTTGATGGTTAGATTGATATGAAGTCTATAATTTTGTGTGTGTATTTCTTTACTATGAACTGGACTTTGTCCATTTTCCCACACTCTCCCTGCAGGTGTGATGGACATGTGATTCAGGAGGATCTGTAGGGGCAGTTTTTACTTTCCTATTCCATCTAATATAATTCATCTAATCTTCTTGTTTCATCATATTTAGTTCATTAGCTGGAATGAATCTATTCTTCCAAAATATATCCCTGCTTTTAATAAAGCAGTAAACATTTCTCTCCTTGTTAATGTATTCTCACTTTGAACCTGCTGACTATTTGCTCTTCTCTCTTGAGGAAATTTATCTTTTCCCAATTCCCCTGGAGTCCCTACAGTAAGAAAGATAGGAATTAATGTAGTTGCATAGTTGATGCTATATTTACCTTGTTTCTGGTTATTGTCTCTTTATTCCTTTTGGCCTCAGTTTCTTTATCCTGTTTGTTAGATTTGCCTTCTGCAGGTTTAGTGCTCTCCACGTGTAGATAACTGACTACTTAAACTGAATGTCATCCTATGTCCAAGACTATGCTACTTCACCTCTAGACCTGGGATGGACCAAGATCCAGACATTGGCTAAGGAACTGAATCCTTGAATGGAACCTTGCAAGGCAGGGCCAACTCTATGTCCAATATCAGCAGTAAGTAGTTATGGAAGAAGAGACCTTCACCTCTTACCCCAAGGGATTTTGGGTCCAATTCATTTGAGGGATGAATGATTGGGTGCTTGTGCTCAAGACCAGACTCTAAGATATTGTTTTATGTATTTTACTGTGAAATCTTATGCAGCACCTCCAAAAGAGCTTACCCTATTTCTCCAACTAGCAGACTCAGAACTGATTGCTTATAAGCAGGAGTAGCAGATTTCACTATATTACATATTTTAATCTTATGAGGAACTGTTAAAGGAGGGTTATTATAAGCCTAGACATCTCCATTATTGCTATGTTCATGAACTCTTCCTTTAACTTTCTCATATGGTCTCTAACCAAAGACCAGGGTCTATCTGCATTAGGCTACATAGTCAATGGGATACTGCTTGTGCATCCCTCTGCAGCTAAAATTAACAGAATATTTCCATTTCTACCTACTGAATATGGTAATCTCTAAAAGCCTGCTTTACAAAAAGGATCTATGAATTTCAAACAATATGTTATCTAACCACACTCTTCTAGACCCTTTGTTACAGATTCTCACTATTTAATATACTAATGATTCCCATTTTGGGGATGAATCAACTTAAAATATTTGTGACTTCCTGCTGCATAAAACCCTCAGTTACTTCCTTAACCACTGTGTACTCTCCCTTCTTCTCCTGCTTCCTTCATGGTATTGGATGTGTGCCCACATTCCTAGAAGCGTCTTCAGTTAGCTTTGTTTCATTTTCCTCCCAGACATTTTTTTCCAGATGTCTGGGACACAATTGAGCCCCACAGACCCAAGGGTTGAATTCACTTTCCTGTTGTTAACTTTCCCCTTCCTTTTTTTTTTAAATTTCTGAGCCACTTTCGCAACTATCTCTTCTGTTACCACCTGATACTTTTTAGCTTGCTCTTCTAAAGGAGAATTCAGTCACTATAGCATAGAAAGCTTCTCTTGTAAATCAACTAACTTCTTTTTCAGCTGAACCTTTTCCTCTAGCAATTTGCTTTTATTTTTCCATATACTACAATAGCTTGTTAACAATGCCCATCCTCTTCTACATACTTCTGCCATTTATTTCCCTGATTCTATTGGTATTCTTTGAAAACTGTAGCCTCAGTTCCCAGTTTTGACAAAGTTCTGTGGTTTTAGCCCTTTCTCTCATCAGAGAGGAATAAGGTAAATCCTCCCATCACAGGATACCCATTTCCTTCCCTAGAACCTTCCTGTCTCTAGTCAGAGGTTTTATATTTCATGATCCCATCCTCGTTGTCATTTGTAGAACCAATGTGATATCCACAGCAGCCACCATGTATATGCATGCATATTTCCAGGGTAAATTCACAAAATATAATCTCTCTCAAAGACAAAACAAAAATATTTATTCAGATAAGCAAATCCAATCCCACCATGGTAACAAGGAAATTTGTACACAATACCAATAGAGTGAGGACTACCATCCCCAAGTCTTCCCTCCAATCAAGCCTCCTCACAAACAAGCTCCCTTAGGCAAAATGCCTCTCTTTCACCCAGGGTAGCTGCTCTGCTCTGCCTGTTCTCTTCCAGGTCCACCTCATTCTCTCTTCTTGTTGCACTCCTTCTGCTCCACCCATTCAACAAAATTCTTCAACCATTGACTCGATGTGACTTAGGCTGTGAGCTAGTCCAAAGCTCAAAGAAGGTCATTATGGGCCTATTTAGGGGCAGGGAAGATCTTCAAATCCCTTAACATTAGAGTAAGATATATTTATTAAATCATTCTTCCTTACTTCAGAAGGCAAGACAGAATGACATTATTCAGGTGATATTGAGAACGAAAATAATAAGATTATTCAGATAATTGAATAAGTATTGATTTCTATATCTGTAAGAAATAAAGACTATTCTGTCTACAGAGTCATTGCATTTGAAATAGTTTAGATCATCAGGTCAACCAAACCACCTCCAGATATTCTAGTTATTTTCTAAAAATAGTATTTAGAACAAGTTATTCACTTTGCCATGTAAATGTTGTTTCCATTTTTTTAGCAAAAGGTGAAAAAAAATTATTAATATTGCTTAAACCCATGAAAATGGCTTTGCCTCAATTTCTTACACTTCTAGTCCTCTGCAATGATTGATGTAATTATTCTCCTCATAATGTTGGAAATGGTGAGGAATTCTACCCTCTTTGCCCTTTACATGATCTAATATCACTATTCTCAATAAGTCTTCTATCTACTGAATCAACCTTTTCATTTTGGCTTTGAATTTCTTGACAGATCATGGTAAATACCTTTTTTTTTTAATGAGAAGCATATGCATTGATTCTGTTCCTGAGTAATCATGACTATAATGAAGTTTTATGGGGCAGAGGCAGAAGAGAAGGATTCTTTGAAAAAAAGTAGAAAATAAAACCAGTCATAGAATTCCAGATTCTTATTGATGGAAGATAATTCAAAGGTGAGCAAATATCCAAACACACAATTGACCAAGTTCCCTAGAATATATATTCTGTATAAACCTCAAGGATATATTTTAAATTTTCAAAGGAAAAAAAAAAGATAACATCTGTTGGACAACACTAATACTACCATTTCTCAGTACTTCAAAGTTTCACCACTGGATCATTCCTTTTGGTGATGTTCCTGAATTTTTGAGATGTGTTTTTGAGTACTTTTGATTTCAATTATACTAGCAAAACTTTCAATTTTCTCATCTGTGATGTTATACTGGGCATATAGTAACTGCTATGTTAAAAAAAAATCAGCTACTACAGGAAAATTGAGGAAAAGAGGGTGGTGGTGTTCAATCTGATTCCAAGGTTTAATAAGTTTAACAGTGTCCAACAGGTGTACAGATCTCATTATTAAATATATGTGATCATTTAAGAATGAGTTTAGTTTATGTATATTTTTTCAAATATCTGCTAAGTTTTTAGGACAAATAGTTACTGGTGTGAATCTAATTACTTAATAATTAGAATTGTTTTTTTTTTTTGTTTGGCCTAGGGGCTTTGTGAAAAAAAATTGAGACAAAGAGAACAGCATGACCCAAGGAAACCTAGGAATCTCGGCCAAAGACAAGACCATTCTACTCTTTGGAAGCTCTAATTCTTAGTAAGCTTTTGTTTTTCTAATATGAAGATAAAATTGCAGTCTCTAAAACTTCCACTCACTGTCGCTAGTTCTTCTATATAAAGCTAAGCAGAAAAAGTCTAATTCCTATTCCACGTGACGGCCCTTCTAATGCATGAAGATAGTTGCCAGATTCTTTCCTAAACGTAGTATCTAGGACTGAACACAATACACAGAATGGGTATTTAATAGTTGCTTTCTGATTGATGATCAATTGATAATGTGGTCTCACCAGGGATGAGTACAGCAGTGACTTGCCTTATTAGGAAATTATGAATCTAGTGTTGCAGCCTAAGTTTTTTTTAAAGACAGAGTGGTACAAAAGCTAAAGAACTGACCTTGAAATCAGGAAGGCATGGGTTCTAATCCCCATACTGGTGGCTGTCTGTGTGACCCTGAGCTTAATTCTATGCTTAGACAATTTCTAAAAATCTAAGTTGCAAAGAAGACTCTAATCTGTGTTAATGGAAAGAAGATAACAATTTCCCTTGGTGGAGTTATTTCTAGAAGCTCCTTAAACTGATTAAATTTTCATCCTACCAAAGAAAGAAGAACAAGAACAAGAAGAACAAGAAAAAACAAAAGGAGGAGGAGGAGAAGGAAGAAAAATTGCATTAGATATTTTGGCAGCCTTGAAGCATTTCTAACTCCTATTGAAGTTGCAATCCTCTAACTTCTCTGGATGCCACGTGAATTATCCATGTCTCACCTCTCATATAAGTGTGTAATTGCATCCTTAAACCTATACTTTGTTACATTTATCTTTATTAAACTTCATCTTGTTAAAATTAACCTATTCTTCTTCTCTGTTGTGATCTTTGTTGAGAATTCCTCTGTCACTCAATGTATTAGTTTTATGATATCTGAAAATTTGAAAACCATAAATTGTATGATTTGTCCAAGTCATTAATAAAAAAAATTGAACTTCACAGGGACACAGAAAGATCCCTGGAATTCTATATTTGAAGAGTGCTACTAGGATGACATTAATGGATTGCTTCTGAGTCTAACAATCATTCAAGTAGTTCCAAACAGATCTAAGAAGTATTATTTGAATCACATTTTCCTATCACTTCATATAAATCATATAAATATCATGAGAGACTTGGCTAAATTTCTTGCTAAAATAATATTAGAGTATTCTGTCCATGGTATTACTCCATTTCCCCTCATCTACTAGTCTAATGAGTCTTTTGAACTCTTAGGTGGCATAATGGATAGAGTTCTGCACGTGGAGTCAGGAGGAACTGAGATCAAATACAGTCTCAGACATTTACTGGATGTTTGACCCTGGGCAAGTTCCTTTGCCTCAGTTTCCTCATCTATAAAATGAGATAGAGAAGGAAATGGTAAACCACTCCAGTATTTTTGCCAAGAAAACCCCACATGGGGTCATGAAGAGTTGGACACAACTGAAATGACTAAACAAAAGTGACAGAAATGAGTCTTTCTAGAAAGAAAATACATTTGGTCTGACAGGACCAGGGAACAGTGGTATGATTTTGCTGTGAGAGGATTTTGGTTCAAATCCTGGTCCTACTCTAGTGACCATGTAATCTTTGAACAAATTACTTAATCTCTCTGGTTCTGCTTCTTTGCCTTTAAAATCAAGAATTGGACTAAATGATTACTGATATCCCTTTTGACTTAAAATCTATGATACAATTGGTTCTATTTAATCAATCAATGCTGTCTCTCAGGCATCACTACTTCCTTTTCCCATCTTTGCCCTTGCAGTTTTTGCTATGTAAAATAAAGAAAATGGTCGTTTTAATTCCTTATGTTTAAAGAGTTAAGTATGGTTGTTTGGACTAAGAAACAATATTTCAAATGCTTTGGGAGGCAGAACAATTGAATATTTTATTATAAAAATACTTCTGGGCAAGTTCTTGATCATCATTATAAATAATGAACTCGTGCAGCATGACTTTTGACTGCCCAGCCAACCAAAGGATACTGGAGGATTATGTATATGTGCTCCAGAGAAACTGTCTAAATCACTTGATTGATGGCATGGGTAGTCACCTAGTGGAAAATGCAGGTATTATATTCCCATTAGGGGTAATTAATATTGTGCCTTTCTACAGATTTAAGGTAGGAAATATATAAGCTAGTGTAGGCTACTTCAGCAAACATAGTAACGTATATGACAAGGGCTACATTTCAACAATAGACCACCCAAAATATCAAGTAAAAAAGGAAATAAGTCAAATTAATTTCTTGTTCTCCAAAGACAATATACCTTTTTGTGTCTAAAAGAATATTGATAGTATAGTGTTAACATTTGATTACAGGGGAAAAATGTGGATCCTCAAGAAAATATTCACAGCACTGAGGGTGACTATGAATATGCCAGCATAGTTCTGAATCACAAAGTATAACAGACTCTCCATATAGAAGACAGAAGAAAAACACCAGAAATACAAATCCCAACACCAGAAAGACAAGACAAGCCCATCATAGTAACAAGAAGTCCATACACACTAGCACTGAAGGGGACAAAGACATTCCCAAGGATTCCACCCTCCCTCCACCCTCCCTGCTGCGGCTTTCTCACAAACAAACACTCACAAGTTTGCCTGACTGTGTCCTTTCTCCTTTGCCCCTTCCTCCTCTCATCACCTTCCTCTAAGTTCTACTCTACCCTTCAAATTCTACTCATTCATCAAGCTCCTCCCACTACATGTAATTTAGGCTTCCATGTGATTTAAGCAGGTCACATGGGGCTATTAAAGAATGGTAAAGATCTTTCCATTTAAATTACCACTGCATTTGGCCCCAAGATCTTTCCGATTTATTACATACATAGGTGGGACAACTGGTATCAGCAGAACTGTAACAGGGATAACAGAAAATGAACTTATAACACAATATCTTAGCAACTGGTGTCAATAGAATTTTATCAGAATATAACAGGGATCACAAAAAATTAGCAAATAAAACAATATCTTAAGGTGAGGCTTGAGCACAAACAGCCTATCATTGTCCCTTGAATGAATGGTGCCAAAAATCTTGGGGGTAATGTTTGAAAGAGTCTTCTTCTATAGCTACTTCCTGCTTAAATTGGAAGTAGATCTGTTCCTTCCTCCAAGAGGTCCAATTGAAGAGGTCAATTCTTTAACTGTCATCCAGAGTTTGATCGATGACAGGTCCCGTTGTGAGACATCACAGTCGTGGATAGGAGGTGAACTCCAGCTTAAGCAATCAGGCATCTGCACATGAGAGTAATAAGCATGCAGGAAACAAATCCAGGAAACAAGTTTAGCAGACAAAATGTCAAAAAAAAAGGATCAAGGAGACAATAACCAGAAGCACAGCAGACATTAGTGAATCCACTATCATAGCCTCAGTAATGGTAGAATATATGAGTTAAGGGTACAATTTGGTAATCATCTTCCCCAGAATGAATAGCAGTTACAGTATTATCTTTCCAGTGTTCTATAATTTCCACAGCTTTTGGAAATTTGTCTGGCTTCTGTTTTACCATTTTACCATTTGCTCCCAATTTCTCCTTGATAATTAGAATCTGTCACTCCAGCCAATACATGTATTCTTTGAGCTGCTAATCCATATTTAGGTAATATTCATCCAAATGATTTTTGGGGATTCTCATATATATTCCAATAGAAATTGGTCTTACTTCTTTTCTATTCAACCTATTAAGGTCTGGAATCCCAATTATGACCTGGGCAATGAGTACCACAGCTTCTCAAAGAATTGGACATGGCCAAGACACTAGCATAATTAGAAGGAAATGGAAATGATATATTTAAAAAAGATCTAAAACAGAAAAAAGTGGAGTTTCTGCTTTACAGAATCTATAGCAAACATAAATACTGAGGGAAATGATACACCCACTAAACTATAGCAACAATTGGTACAGTCCTTGGTAAAATGAGATGAGGGATATAATGGATTAATTAAAGAAAAAAAGAAAAATGTATTGTTTTCTGATGGGACAGCAAAAGATTTGGGCCACAAAAGACATTGGAAAGTGGTAGCCAGACTTTGGAAAGTAATGGGATAGGTGGAAGTCGTCAATAAGTTAAGCTTTTGGCAGTATATCAAGCTATCTAAAGAGAACAAGGAGTAGAGTGTCTTATATTCTCTGGTTCATGGGTGGTAGCTAATGGGATATAGATAGATAGAAAGAGAGAGAGAGAGAAGAAGAGAGAGAGAGAGAGACCAATAGATGGATAGACAGAGAGCAGACATACAGACAGATAGATAGATAGATAGATAGATAGATAGATAGATAGATAGATAGATAGATAGATAGATAAATGGTATATCCCATGTGGAAAAGGTGGGAAAAAACTCAAAATTGAAAAATTCATGGCAATCAAGTATGGGACAAAGAATTACGGGAAGATATATAGCACAAGTCTTTGCTTACTAATTTGTCAGTTTTTTCATGTAGATCACGTGACCCTCACCATATCAGAATGTGAGTACAAAGCACATGATAACTGACTAGCAAAGATTGCTACACAATAAATCATCTCTACTCTGACATGAATTGTGATCTGGTACTAGCAAAATGGGTCCATCAAATGGCTGGCCATTTAGAGGTCCAGCCCCCACACCAGTGGACACAAGGCCAAGGTATTAGTATCTCTCATTCATTTTTAAAACAATTAGCAGAGCAATATTACAAATATCAGTTGGAAAAGGAACAAATTTTTCCTTGGGTAGTAACTGGAGAGATAGCAAGGGGAAAAGTTCCAGCCCAAATCTGGCAAAAAGGTTATACTGGACCTCCACCCTAAGATAAAGGATGTAAATTTACATGTACTTGTGTTGACACCTTTTCAAGTATACTGGTGACTTGTCCCTATAAGAAGGGGACCCAGAAAAACACCTGTATAACTCTAGATATCGTAAGTCTATATTATAGAAGTTCAATGCAGATTCAAAATGACAATAGGTCACATATCAAGGGTAATAAAATTAAGAGATATTGTATATTACATAATATAGAATGGATGTACTATATTCCATATTATCCACAAGTGTCTGTGTTAATTGAAAGAGTGAATGGGTTGGTGAAAGAACAGTTAAGGAAATTAAGTTCAAATAATTCTTGTCAACATTGGAAAGATAATTTGTTCACTACTTTACATAATTTGAATAATAGACCATTAGGAGGAAATACACCTCTAGGCAGAATGTTGACTCCAACTCTGTAAATTAGAAAACAACAAACACATAAGATCCCAAATACTGAGAGTTGGACTATGAGGTTAGATGTCCCAGTACCATATACCATATCCAGGGACACCTGGTTCTGCATGATATAATTTGCATTGTTTAGAGGACTTTAGGCTGAATAGAAAATAAATAAGACAAATCTCTACTGGAACATCACATGGAACTCCTATCATCATCACAGGAATGGGAAGGGCTGAAATATCCACGAGACACTTCAACCTAATGATAAAAATTGGATAATTACCTAAGAAAGAATATACCATGGCAATTGTACCCATTTCTGAATACATCATTGGAATATATATGTTGAGAGGTAATATTACCTCATGGCCCAAAGTTAGTTGTTCAGTCTCTACCAAAGCCCAATATGCAGCTAACAACAGCTTTTCAACAGGGATATATTGAATTTCAGATGAAGGTGTTTCCTAGACCAAAGTCCTAAGGGTTTTGTTGGCTCTGATGTTTTAGCTGTAAACTCCACTTTCCATATTCATCCTGGACAGTCACTTGTAATTCCAAGTGGCCACTTTGAATAGACCATAAATTCAGAGTCAATTATAGAGTAGCCTTTGCCTCTTAAAATCTTTACACTGCTCAAGTCTCAATCAAATTCATACTTTTCCCTAGTAACTTTATATGTCATTCAAAACTTGTCCTAAGGGTCGTGTATGATGTCACCAATATCCAAATAAGTCTATAAAATTTTGGACCTCTTTTCTGTTGGTGGGGATAGGAAAATCCTGAATATTTTTGTTGGGATTGCAGAAGAATCTCTCACAGCCCCATATTCCATTGTATTCCCAAAAATTTTACAATTTTGAGCTGGCCCTTGAATTTTTGCAAGTTTAATTTCCCACATTTTGCTTTTCGTACACTCAGTTAAAAGTGTTAAAATGTTCTCCACTTCTTTTACATTATATCCCTGTATCACAATGTCATCTATGTAGTAGGATAGCTGTATAGCAGGTAGCTCTAATTCATGCAAATGTTCATTCACAAATAGTGGGGCTATGCAGATATCCTTGTGGCAAGCTTGTAAAAGTATATTGTTGACCTTGCCAAGTGAAAGCCATTTGGTCCCATTATTTTGAATCTACTGGGATGACAAAGAAAGCTTTAGCTAAATCAGTAACTATGTACCAAATCCCATCATATTTCTGAATCCTTTATATTAAGGTAACAGGAACTGGAATAGCAGCATACAAGGGGGTAGTAGCCTTATTCAGTTGTCTATAATGCAGTCATCTGTTGTGTCCCATATGACTTTCTTATAGCCAGACAGGAATATTCCATTTAGTGGTTGTAGATACTAACACTCATGCCTCAACATATTCCTTTATAGTGTTGGTAATTTCATTTTGCCCACCTATCACACAATATTGCTTTAAAGTAATTACTTCAGAAGTTTCAGGTAAAGTGATGTGGTCCATTTTTATTTTACCCAATAAAACTGCATTCACTCCTCTCTTCCTTCCTGCAAATTAGTGTCTCCCCTCTGGTAAATTTAAAGTCATCCCTTATTACCATGGCATATTCTTTCTTAGATAATTTCTCAGTTTTAATAGTTAAATTGAGATGTCCTGCTGATATTTCAGCACCTCCCAGTCCTGTGATGGTGATAGGAGTTCCATGTTTAAAATTATCAGCTTCCATTCATGAAGGGGGGTTGTGCTCCAATATCTATTAATGACGTGGTTACAGTATTTGATCTTTTTTTTCCAATATATGATCAAATTGATATGGAGTATGTAATCCTGTCTGTGTATTGTATTCATTTGACCTGGGGCTTGATCAATTTTCTACCTGAAAGTGTGACAAACTTGGATATAAAGGTTCAGGAGAATCTGTAGGGATTCTTACTTGTCTATTCCATCTAGTATCAAACCCCTTTGCTCAGTAAATTCTGTATAGTTCATTAGTTGGAATACCATCTATGCTTTCAAAATCTGCCTCCATTCTCAACAAAGAGGTAAACAATTATTTTGTTGTAAATCTATTCTGACTTCGAATCCACTGGCTATTTACTCCTCTATCTTTAGGAAATTTATCTTTTCCCCAGTCCCTTAAATCGCTTCACTGTGAAATCTTGTCCAGCAAGTCCAAAGGAGGGTGCAAACTATGTGCTTGTAAGCTGAAGGAGCTGTCTGCACTATGACATTTCTATGAAAACTAAGAGGATATCACAGTATGCATCTGCGGTTCCAATCCTTATGGAAGTCTTTATTACTGCCTTCTTTAACTTTCTTACACAGTCCCTAGGTAAATATCAGGGTCTATCTCCACTAGGCCACATATCCTTCTGCAGCTAAAGCTAGCAGATTAGTCATGTTGTTACCTTCTTCCATATTGTAATATCTAAAAGCTTGCTATACAAAATGATTCTAATACTTATGAATTTCAAGTAATCCATGCCATCTATAGATACTCTTCTGACCCCTTCATCATTGATTCTCATCATCCAAATAATTGATGATTCCCCAGTTCTTTGGGTGAACTGACTTAAAATATCTATGACTGTCTGCTGAGTAAAATCCTCAGTTATCTACATGAACACAGTGTTGCCTCTTTTGTTCTCTTGTTTCCACCTTCATATTGGGCATGCTTTTGCCTGAGAAGCTTCTCGCTCTGACATGGTTTCATTTTTCAACTCTGACTTTGTTATGTGTTACTCCCACACACTGTCTTGGCAGTCATCACAGTGACAATGAAGTTGGGTTTGCACAAATGTGGTATACACACTTCTTTCGCCAGCTTTTCTCATCTTCTACCCCCTGAGAACCTCCAACTTGCTCTTTTAAAGGACAGCAAGAATGCTGTCCCATACAAACTAGCTAATTATTTTTCGTTATGATTTTATTTTCCTTCAGCAGCTCATTTCTGCTTTTACACTTAATGCAGGAGCCTGTTAATGAAATAACCTCTCCATTTCTTTCTCTGGTCTTATATATTCATTGAAAATACCTTTCCAAATCTCTAGGTTCCCCCTATAGGGAATAGGAATTTATATTATATTATATTATATTATATTATATTATATTATATTATATTATATTATATTATATTATATTATATTATATTATATTATATTATATTATATTATATTATATTATATTATATTATATTATATTATATTATATTATATTATATTATATTATATTATATTGTATTATGTTATGTTATATTATATTATATTATATTATGTTTATTATATTATATTACATTATATTATATTATATTATATTATATTACATTATATTATATTACATTATATTAATCATATTATACTATATTATGTTATATTATATTGTATTATATGATAATATAGGAATAACCTAGGTTCCCAGTGTTCACAAGAGAATCTGTAGGGACAGTGTTTTTAGCCTATTTCCTTGCTAGAGAGGAATAAGGTAAATCCTTTCATCCTGGCATGTCTGTTTCTTCCTTGAAAACTGTTTGCAAATAGAGATTTTATACTCTATTATCCTGTTCATGATGCCAAATGTGTCACCAAAGTAATATTCACAGCACTCACGGAGACTATAAAAATGTAGGCATAGTTGTAAATCACAAAGTATAGCATACTCCCCATATAGAAGACAGAAGAAACACATTTATTCAGGCACCAAAAAGCCAAATCCCAATAACAGAAAGCCAAATTTGTCATTATAACCAAGAAGTCAAAGCATATTGGCAATACAGGCAGCAAAGGCATTCCCAAACCTTTCCCCTAATCTGGCCTACTGAGGCCTTCCCACAAATATTCACAAGTACACCTGCCTGTGTCCTCTCTCCTCTGCCCCTAACTGCTCTCACCAGTTTCTTCCCAGTTCTTCTCCACCCATCTTGTTCCACTTGTTCAACAAGCTCCTTCCAGCACATGGCAGTTGGGTTTACATAGAATTTAAGCAGGTCACATTGGCTTTTTAATGAATGGGAAAGATCTTCCCATTTAAATTACCATTACAAAAAGTTTAAAGGCTATATTTGAGCAAGGAAATATTGCTATAAAATTTTAAGTTAGATATTCATTTAATAGTACTACTGCAACGGTATTTAAGACACATAATAGGCACTTTTAATTTTTTTTGAAAGTACAACCTAAAAATTGCTTTCGAAACAAATGTGTGAAATCAAATGAACCTAGCTACCTGAGAAGAACATTCTGGCTACTAGAGTCATCTAGCACTGGTACACAAAATTTTGAACTCCTTTCTGGGCAAGTCTAATTTATATATACATGCATACATTCAGATATAGATATATATGTATATATATATATATATATACATACATATATATATATACATATATATATATATATACATACATGAAATTTATAAACACCTATAAGAAAACAATTTCTTGGCAAAATAGAAAGGGTATGTCAAACACTCCCAGGATGTAGCATGCAAATTATTCTTGATTTGTTAATTATTGAATAAGCTATCAAAAAGCAGTGTGACATATATGCTGTGTTTCTTGATTACCTTAAAGTTGCTCTTTTTTTTTAACTCATGGTTTATTTACTTGCTGCAAATATATGAAATAGATACAAGTATATAAGAATGCTAAAATATTTGGTGTTCACATTCTCTATTTAAATATGCCTCTAACAGAAAAATGTCAAGAAAAAAAACTAATCAAAATTGTGATATTTTTCAGGAAAATAATTTAAATCTATTATGATTCTGCCTAGCCTTAAATTTATTTTCATCTTTACTAGATGGACTCACGTATGGGTTTGTGATAAAAGAGAAAAACAAAATAAAGTATATTATTAATCCTTTAACATACATGAATGGCATTACATACTACACTTCCCATAAGTAAAATAAACAGCTCCTTCCTCAAGTGGAATCTTTCTCCAAGATTATCAAAATGGCATTTCATTTTGTATGAAATGCAATGTATGTCAAGGAAAGATAGAGATAGAAGATGAATCTGAATATCTCATTCAATTAGTAAATGGAGATAATACCCACAATTATGCTAGTTTCATCCAATCAAGATATATCAGTATCACAGTATCTATAAGGTTATGACTGGAATATATATATATATATATATATATATATATATATATATATATATATATATATATATATATATATATATATATATATATATGAACTTACTGATATTGATTAATAAAGCAAATTTGGAAAAAAAAAAGCAAATTTGAAGCATTTAGCATCTATCAAATACATATCTTAAATGTACCATAACATGTTGGAAATTATTTTAACAAGCCCAGTGTAGCAAAGCATAGACCTAAATCGTCCTAAGGCAGATTAACAATTCTACACCAAAAAGGAGTGAGATGACTTATAAGCTTTGTAAGAGCACATGGTAAACAAATCAGAAATCTAGAGCTACTCCTGGAATAAGCAATATAACTCTACCAATGATTAGTAAAGGCTGATAAAGTACACATTGTTGGATTTGTCAAATTTGGCCAAAGGTAGATTAACTCCAAAGGAAACTTATGGATCAACTAAAATCCAAGGGTAAAATTAAACAGCCCACCATGGTGACTTATGCATGAACGAAAAATGTTTACAGAAAGTCTCAAGAAAGGTGTAAATAATAGGGAAACAGAAATATGTGACCACAATTAGAATCTACTCCTATTATCACCAGAAATTATGTAATGGTTATCTTTTAAAAGCTCAGACTTAATCCAATGACAATTGCATAAGGCGATGGTGGAAACTATGTGACACATTATGAAGGATGTAAATGTTTAGCATCTACCAAATAATTTTGAAAATATGACTTGGTGACAAGAATTTTATATTGAAAATATACTACTGTCTTTCATCAACCTAGAGACATTTCTTCCACTATAAATTCAGTCCACAGGTTAAGCTAGAGAATTCAAATAATAACTTCACTGGTACCCTAACTTTGTCATATACTGCACTTTGCTCCCAATGTCTTAAAAATTGATTCATAAAAAAGAATAATGTTTTAAAAAGATGTTACCATCCCTATAATCAAGATCCTAAGCAAAATGGAAGAAAGTGTTCAAATTTTAGAGCCTGAGGAAATCAAATTTATATGAGAATAGGATGAGGCATAATAAATGTCATCCTTGTTATGTCTTCAACTGGAATTGTTTCAGGATTATTTCAGTGAACCTACAGAAGATCAGTCTACATCATAATTATTTTATTCAGCTACAAGAAGCAGCAATTTTACACATCTATGCAATAGTATTTTAAATATTGAATATGATGAAGTATTTATTTGTTCCAAGATTCTTTCTGACTTCCTTTAAATATAATAATAATGGCAACAATAATAGATAACATTTAAATATAAATTGCTATATGGCAGGAACTATGCTAACCATTTTAAAATTATTATCTCTTTGATCCCCATTTTTTAATCTCTATTTTACAAGTGAAGAAACTGAGGCAAATTTAGGTTAAGTGCCATACCCAGACAGGTTACACAACTTAAGTAAATGTCTGGGGCCCAAGAATGAAATAATAATTATTAATGGCTCACATGTATGCTAAAACTTAGCAGTCAGGAGGCGTTTTCAGTATTTTTTCTTCCGAAATAAGTAGTGTATTTTTTTGGCAATTTATATGAGAAAACTGAAGCTTGGTACAACCAACAGTAAATGGCAGTGCTAGTACTTGAATATGTGTCTTCCAAATCCAGGTCATGTTCTCTTCAAGGATTAAGTAAAATAATTTCCTCCAGGAGGCTCACTAAGATCCCTAAAGTCAAGAGGGAGACTTGATGAGATATAATGATCACTTGATTTAGAATGAGATCGTGGATGGAATCCTAGTTCTTACTTCTTGTGTGACCTTGGGTAAGTCATTTCACCAACCCAGATTTCAGTGTCTGTTCTGTAAAATGTAGAGAATGAACTAGATGATTTTTGAGGTCCTTTCCAGCTCTAGATTTGTGATCTAATGAACCTTCCTGCTATAAGATTCTGAGTGACTGAAAATCAGAAAAGCTTTGGAGAGAAAAGTACATGTTATGGATCATAAAGGCAATAAAATAGAAAGTTATAAGCAGTAATGATGAGTCTGATATTTACATACAGATACCAAATTTTCTCTAATAGAAAAAAATTGAATTCCCTTATATGAGTTTCCCCATTGGAAATCTTTGTGAAAAAATATTGTAAAATCAACCTTAAACAAAAAGAAAACTGAGGTTATGTGAAATTGGCTTAATTACCTTGAAAGCTGAGGCAAACTTTATTTTCCCCCAAATGAAGGGAAAATATTTAGCCTATCAATTTGTGCAGCATATAGAATTGAAATGCAAAAAAAGTGCTACTTCCTGAAAATAAAAACACATTCCTATTCAACAGTTATTGTTCTGTAATTAGTGGTAGAGAGGTTGTCAAATTGGAATAGATATATGCGTGTGTATATGAAAAAGCTGCCTCATTCTTTTCTTTAAAACAAATGTTTTATTAATGCCTCTTTTCATCAAAGTCACTCATGAAAAATATCCCTCCTTAAGATTTAACATTTATTTAAAATAAAGGAAAAAATAAGCAAAACACCCCATACAATGATTGCACCTGTCAATAAGAACACTTTGTACCACTAGTCCCATACGTGTCTGTCACAGACACATAGGTTTACTTGATTTTCTTTTGTCATGGATTTTTTCTTACTTTACATTATTATTTTGACTCCATTTACTTTGCTTTTTTCACATAAAATCATTTAATGCAAATATTCCCATTTTTCTAGGAATTCCCTATGCTGGTTATTTTGTATTAAGAAGAACATTTCGGGCGGAGTGAAAGCAACGACTCACCTAAGCTCCTGGAAAAACTCCTTTGGATATCTCTGAAAGGAGAATTTGACCAAACTTCGGAGGTGCGGAATCCAGTGGGTGACAGACTTTGACAGATTCGGAGCCCAGGTTAGACTGGAAGGTCCACGGGAAGGATCTGTTCCGGGGGTAGGCCCCCAGCACACAGCGCAGCGCGGTCAGCACAGCAGGGCAGAAGGGACCTGAGAAGCCCGAGAGTGACGGGCGAAATCAGCGGCATGGGAGACAAGACAAACCGAGCCAGTGAGAGCCGCTAGCCGCCAGATATCAGCGCAGCAGCCCTTGAAACCTTCAGCCTGAAGACTAAACTTCGGTAAGTCACCTACTTGAACTTTCGGGAGCCAGGATGGCGGAGTGATCAGTAAATGCTCTCTCCTCCCTCCTGATGACCGTGAAAGAACCATAAAATATTTCCCCAGATAAATCCTGGATCAGCGGGAACAGCAGAAGGGGGCAAATAGTCTCATAACACCAGAGGCTAGAAAAATAGCAAAGGGGGATTCTTCCTACTGTGGCGGAGGCGATCTGGAAGGACAGACGACCCAGGGCAGAGAAAATTCGCACTGAGACCCAGGCAAGCCTCAGAGCCGGGAGATGAGCCCCAGGAGCCCAGGGAACACGCATTAGCATCTAGGTGTACCCCAGCCCTTCAGGGGAAAAGGGAAGACAATAGGGAAGCTGGGATCACCATCCCCTGACCTTGCCTTTGCCTCAGTTCAGCTGAGGAGATTTCCTGAGACCAGACCATCCCTCCCACACAACTAACAAGGTAACCCCAGGGTTGATCTGGGAAACAAAAAACAAAAACCTGCTTTTAGCCTCGACACACATCAGCTCAACACAAAGATCTGTACCTTCTGACTGAAAGAACCAGAAGCTACAACACTCAGGCAACATCATGAATCGGAAAATGCAGACGAAAAGTGAAAAAACCATAGAATCTTTCTATGGGGATAAGGACCAAAACACAAATACCAAAGAGGTCAGAGCTGAGATTGTACTTCCATCTGAAACCTCAGAAGGGACTATGAATTTCTCGCAAGCTCAACTAGATTACCTGGAACAGCTGAAGAAGGAAATAAAAGAAAAACTGGCCAATGATTTTAAAATTATAAAAAAAGAATTCACTGATGAGAACATCACTCTGAAAAGGACAATTAAACAAATGGAAAAGGAAGTTCAAAAATTAACTAGAGAGAATAATTCCCTAAAAGGAAGAGTTAATCAAACAGAAAAGGAAACCCAAAACCCAATTGGGAAAATTGATCAGATGGAAAAGGAAACACAAAACCTAACTGGGAAAACTGGTCAAATGGAAAAGAAAGTACAAAAATTAACTGGAGAAAATAGCTCCTTAAAGGGAAAAATTGGTCAGATGGAAAAAGAGATGCAAAAGTTAACTGAAGAAAACAATACGATGAAGATTAGAATTGGGCAAGTAGAAACTAATGACTCAATGAGGCAACAAGAATCAGTCAAACAAAATCTAAAGAATGAAAAGATAGAAGAAAATGTCAAATATTTAATTGGAAAAACAACTGACCTGGAAAATAGATCCAGGAGAGAAAATTTAAGAATTATTGGCCTGCCAGAAACCCATGATGAAGAAAAGAGTCTGGACGATATCTTCCAGGAAATCATCAAGGAAAACTGCCCAGAAGTACTAGACTCAGAGGGCAAAATAGTCATCGAAAGAATCCACCGTTCCAGTCCCGAAAGGGATCCCAAACTCAAAACCCCAAGAAATATAGGTGCCAAATTCCAGAGCTATCACGTGAAGGAGAAAATACTACGAGCAGCCAGAAAGAAACAATTAAAATATCAAAGACATACAGTGAGGATCAAACAGGACCTTGCAGCTTCTACATTAAAAGATCGAGAGAATTGGAACCCAATATTCTGTAAGGCAAAGGAGTTGGGAATTCAACCAACATTCAACTACCCAGCAAAGTTCAGCATAACATTTCAGGCAAGGAGAAAGTCATTCAACGAAATAAGGGATTTCCAGAGCTTCCTGACCAAAACACCAGAACTCAATAGACAATTTGATCTTCAAATGCAGGTCTCCAGAGAATCATAAAAAGGTAAACAAGGGGGAAAAACAAAAACAAAAACTTGCTACTGAATTAGGGCAAACTGTTTACCTCCCTATACGGGAAGATGATACCTGTTAATCTTGAGAACTGTGCAGCTATTATGATAAAAGGGATGTATGTAGAGGGAACGGGTGTAAAGTAAATGATGTCATGTCAAAAATATGATTTAAGTATGAGAAGGGATTGTAATAGGAGGTGTGAAAAGGGGGAAGGAGAAAATGGCAAATTATATCACAGGAAGAAGTACAAAACTATAGTAGAGGGAAGAAAGGGAGCGAGATGAGAATTGTTTGAGAGGTGCTCTCATCTGATTTGTTTAAAGGAGGGAACAATAATCTTAAGTAGATAATCCTAACTAGCTCTATAGGTAGTAGGAGGGGAAGGGGGAAGAAAGGGGAGGGACACTAAAAGGGAGGGAAGAAGCAATAAGAGTAAAGGGGAGTAAAAGGGAGGGGGGCTAAAAGCAGGAGGGGAAGGCTGCAGGAGGAGGGGGAGAAAAGTGAATACTATTGAGGAGGGGAAGGGAGACGGGAGAGCTAAAAGCACAAATGGTGGGAAAGAGGATGGAGGGAAATACACAGACTGTAATCATAACTATGTATGTGAATGGAATGAACTCTCCCATAAAAGGGAGACGGATAGCAGAATGGATTAAAAGCCATATTCCAACAATATGCTGCTTACAAGAAACACATTTGAAACGGGGGGATACACGTAGGAAAAAGGTCAAAGGTTGGAGCAGAATATATTGTGCTTCAGCTGATGTAAGAAAGGCAGGAGTAGCAATCCTAATCTCAGACAAAGCAAAAGCAGAAATAGATCTAATCAAAAGGGATAAGGATGGAAACTATATCCTGCTAAAAGGCACCATAGACAATGAAGCAATATCATTACTAAACATGTATGCTACAAGTGGTATAGCATCCAAATTCTTAGAGGAGAGGTTGGGGGAGTTGAAGGAAGAAATTGATAGCAAAATTATACTGGTGGGGGACCTCAACCTCCCCCTCTCTGAACTCGATAAATCTAACCTCAAAATAAACAAGAAAGAGGTTAAGGAGGTAAATAAAACTCTGGATAAGGTAGATATGATAGATCTTTGGAGAAAATTAAATGGGAATAGAAAGGAATATACTTTTTTCTCAGCGGTACATGGAACATTTACAAAAATTGACCATGTACTAGGACATAAAAATCTCACAATCCAGTGCAGAAAGGTAGAGATAATCAATGCATCCTTTTCAGATCATAATGCATTAAAAATTACATGTAATAAAAGGCCATGGAAAGAGAAACCAAAAATCAGTTGGAAACTAAATAATCTAATTCTAAAGAAGGGTTGGGTTAAAGAAGAAATCATAGAAACAATCAACAATATCATTCAAGAGAATGACAATAGTGAGACAACATACCAAATCTTATGGGATACTGCAAAAGCAGTTATTAGGAGAAGTTTTATATCTTTGAATGTTTACATAAATAAAATAGAGAAAGAGGAGATCAATGACTTAGGCTTGCAGTTGAAAAAGCTAGAAAAAGAACAAACTGAAAATCCCCAAGTAAATACCAAGTTAGAAATACTGAAAACCAAAGGAGAGATCAATAAAATTGAAATTAAGAAAACTATTGAATTAATAAATAAAACCAATAGTTGGTTTTATGAAAAAAGTAATAAAATTGATAAACCTTTGGTCAATCTGATTAAAAAAAAGAAAGAAGAAAATCAAATTACTAATATTAAAAATGAAAGGGGTAAACTCACCTCCAATGAGGAGGAAATTAAAACAATAATTAGAAACTACTTTGCCCAACTTTATGCCTACAAATTCGATAATCTAAACGAGATGGATGAATATTTTAAAAAATACAAATTGCCCAGATTAACACAAGAGGAAGTTGAATACTTACACAACCCCGTCTCAGAAAAAGAAATTGAACAAGCCATCAATGAACTCCCTAGGAAAAAATCTCCAGGTCCAGATGGATTCACAAGTGAATTCTATCAAACATTTAAAGAACAGTTAATTCCAATACTATAGAGACTATTTTGAAAATTGGGGAAGAAGGAGTCCTCCCAAATTCTTTCTATGATACAAATATGGTTTTGATACCCAAACCAGGAAGAGACAAAACAGAGAAAGAAAATTATAGACCAATTTCTCTAATGAATATAAATGCAAAAATTTTAAATAAGATTTTAGCAAAAGGAATACAGCATCTTATCACGAGATTAATACATTATGATCAGGTAGGATTCATACCAGGACTACAGGGCTGGTTCAATATTAGGAAAACTATTAGCATTATCGATCACATCAACAACAAAGCTAACAAAAACCACATGATTATCTCAATAGATGCAGAAAAAGCTTTTGACAAAATACAACACCCATTCCTACTAAAAACACTGGAGAACGTAGGAATAAAGGGAACTTTCCATAAAATAATAAGCAGTATCTATCTAAAACCTTCAGCAAGCATTATATGCAATGGGGATAAGCTAGATGCATTCCCAATAAGATCAGGGGTGAAACAAGGTTGTCCATTATCACCACTGTTATTCAATATGGTACTAGAAATGTTAGCTGTAGCAATTAGACAAGATAAAGATATTCAAGGAATAAGAATAGCCAAAGAAGAAACCAAGTTATCACTCTTTGCAGATGATATGATGATTTTCTTAGAGAATCCCAGAGATTCAAATAAAAAATTACTTGAATTAATAAACAACTTTGGCAAAGTTGCAGGTTACAAAATAAACCCACACAAATCTTCTGCATTCCTATATATTACCAACAAAGTCCAACAGCAAGAGATAGAAAGAGAAATCCCATTTAAAGCTAGGGTAGACAGTATAAAATACTTAGGAGTCTACCTGCCAAAACAAACCCAGGGATTATATGAACACAATTACAAGACACTTTTTGCACAAATAAAGTCAGATTTAAGTAAGTGGAAAAACGTTAGTTGCTCATGGGTAGGCCGTGCTAATATAATAAAAATGACAATTCTACCTAAATTAATATACTTATTTAGTGCCATACCAATTAAACTATCAGACAATTATTTTCTAGAGCTGAATAAAATAATATCAAAATTCATTTGGAAGAACAAAAGGTCCAGAATATCAAAGGGACTAATGAAAAGCAATGCTTGGGAAGGTGGCCTACCACTACCAGATCTCAAACTGTACTATAAAGCAGCAATTATCAAAACCACTTGGTATTGGCTAAGAAACAGAGAGGTAGACAAGTGGAATAGACTTGGCACTCAAGATGCAGTAGGCAAGAAATATAGCAACCTTCTGTTTGATAAACCCAAGGACCCCAGCTTCTGGGATAAGAACTCATTGTTTGACAAAAATTGCTGGGAAAACTGGATAACGGTGTCGTGGAAATTAGTCATAGACCCATACCTGACACCGTACACAAGAATAAAGTCCAAATGGGTACATGATATAGGTATAAAGATTGATACCATGAATAAACTGGAGAAGCAAGGAATAGTGTATTTATCAGATCTATGGAGAAGGGAAGAATTCTTTACTAAAGGAGAGATAGAAAGCATTATGAAATGCAAAATGGATAACTTTGATTACATTAAACTGAGAAGTTTTTGCACAACCAAACCCAATGCAACCAAAATCCAGAGGGATGTAGTAAATTGGGAAAGAATTTTTACAGCTAAGCTCGGGGATAAAGGCCTCATTTCTAGAATATATAGAGAACTGACTCATATGTGTAATCATACAAGTCATTCCCAATTGATAAATGGTCAAAGGATATGAACAGGCAATTTTCAGAGGAAGAAATTAAAGATATCTATAATCATATGAAAAAATCCTCTAAATCACTATTGGTTAGAGAGATGCAAATCAAAACAACTCTGAGGTACCACATCAAACCTGTAAGACTGGCAAACATGACAGAACAAGAAAATGATAAATGCTGGAGAGGATGTGGGAGAGTTGGAACACTAATTCATTGTTGGTGGAGCTGTGAGCGCGTCCAACCATTCTGGAGAGCAATTTGGAATTATGCCCAAAGGGCTACAAAAATGTGCATACCCTTTGACCCAGCAATATCGCTACTAGGACTATATCCCCAAGAGATCATAAAAATGGGAAAGGGTCCCACATGTACAAAAATATTTATAGCAGCACTCTATGTAGTTGCCAAAAACTGGAAGTCAAGGGGATGTCCATCAATTGGGGAATGGCTGAATAAATTATGGTATATGAATGTAATGGAGTACTATTGTGCCATAAGAAATGATGAACAAGAAGACTTCAGAGAGGCCTGGAAGGACTTATATGACCTGATGCTGAGTGAAAGGAGCAGAAGCAGGAGAACTTTGTGCACAGCAACGACCACAGTGTGCAAGAGTTTTTTATGGTAGACTTGGAATTTTGTAATAACGCAAAAACTTCTTATAAAAAAAAAAATCCCAAAGGTGGTTCTCAAGGCAAAATGCCTTCCACACTCAGAGAAAGAAATATGGAAGTCATTCACAAAATGTAGCAGATCATGTTTGTGTATGTGTATGTGTTTGTGTATCATGTTTTGATTTGTTTTATGATTTCTTTCATTTATTTTAGTCTGACTACATAGCATGACTATAGTGAAAATATACTCAGTAGCAAAGTATATGTAGAACCCATACAGAATTGTATGCAGTAGTGGGGAAGGAGGGGGGTAGTGGGGGGTAGGTGTGGGGGGGATAAAATCTCAATTGTACAGCAGTGATTGTTAAACATTAAAAAATAATAATAATAATAAAAAGAATAACATTTCATTAAATTTTCATGGCATATTTTTTAGCCCTTACAAATTGAGGGAAAAATCGCTTTTCTATTTTTTTTTACTACAATGACGAGTGCTATTTTGAATTTTTTTTTGCATTGGACTTTAATTTTTATACTTCCTTAGGTTGTATTCATTACAATAATTCAATTCAATAAAAGTTTATTGAATACCTACTGTGTGCCAGATACTGCACCAAGCTCTAGGGATACAAATAAGAAAAAGGCAAGCCAGCCTTCAAGAAGTTTACCATAAAATGAGGGAAGACAATATACAAAAGGAAGGTGAAAAATGAGAGTGAGTGCAGGAGATTGTAGGAGGGAGGGAGACCACCAAAGGTGTTGGATGCTGAGGGAAAGTGACATTACCAGGAAAGATATAAGCCTTCTAGAATGCAAGGTTTGGTAAGAAGTTTAGTACTTTGCCCTCCAGTAAGAGGGGAGAGGTAAACCTAAGTTATTCCTTCTGGTGATGAGATTTCAGATTATCAGATTTCCTGAGGAGATGGGGTGGGTGTGCGGGAGGCTGTTCCTTGGAGTCAAGTCAAGGAGAGTTGCTGATGGAAAAATGCCCAGGTTTAGGATTGTTTGGTCAAAGAGAATGTATAATTTGTTTTATTTCAAAATTCCAAATTGAAATCCAGAAAAGTGGGATCAAGTCATAGTTTTATCAAAAGCATATTAATGCAGAGCTCTAGCTAGAGAGCAAGAAATAAATAAGGGCTAATCTTTGTACTTGTCCCTGTTGATTTCAAGTCACTTGATTCAAATGAACTACATAGTTCAGGTACTGATGGACCTGGCAACTGTCATTCCTTAATTACCTTCTGTCAATGATATTCGAAAGATTTTTGAAAATGGAGGAGACACTGCAAGGTGGAAGACGAACAAAAGTTCTGAATCTCAAAGAATGGAAGCAAGTAGAGTCTGCACACCATAGGTCAGTGATCTTTGATGAGTTCCTGGGGAAATTCTAGAATGTATCATTAAGAGACATTATGCTAGTATCTAAAAAGAGATACTGTGTGTCAAAGACCCCGTGTATCTTAAAGAATAGTTCATGGCAAACTAATCTCATTCCCCATACCCCCTTTTTTTGAGAGGATTAATACACTTGTGGATCAGGAAAATTCTGTAGATATTGTTGACTTTCCCTTTTCTTTAGAAACCTGGGGAAATAGCATCCAGTAATTTGAATAACTTTGCCCAGTCTCCCCATGGGAGAAATACAGGGAACTGGTAGATACTTGAGAAATGATTAAGGAATCACCTATATGTCTGAGACTTGCTGATATCGTACCTGGCAAGCCTCTTAAAGCAAGAGGCCTAAGGCTACAGAAAATGTAAAGAAGGCTCTAAATTTGAGGCACCTAGAAACATGTTTTTGAAATGTTTCACAGATGGGCCACAGAATCTGGAGTTGGAGACCTGATCCCTCTGGAAAGAGAAAAAAAAATGCAATATTTCAGGAGCCGAGGATAACTGCAGACAGGTGGGCTGTGAGCAGAATGTGAAAAGAGCAACAGTGAACAGGGAATGGTAACATCTGCAAGAGTTGCTAGCAACACGGGGTGTGGGAAGAAAAAAAATCTATGCAGCAGATAGGGGAACTTCAGAGGGAAGCACTGATGTGAAGGAACAACTCAAGACTGCTCTCTACCGAGGCTCCACTTGGGGAAACTAAAAATGGCTAATTAGATATGGTTCTGGGTGAAGTGAGGGCAAGGATTGGAGAAGTTTCCTCACAAGGAAGCATTGCTATTTTCATGGGCTCCTATTTGCTTTTGTTAAGACTTAGGGCTTAGCTGCTTTTGTGCCTTGTGAATCTCTACGTTTATAAGGATCATTGGTAACTACACTCCCAGTTCAGGGGGATATGGTCATACACAGTAAACACAGTTCCAAAGTGTGCCCAGACCCTTCATGTAAGGAAAGAGCCTCTAATACAAGGATCACCTACACAGGATCATATGTAGCATATTCCTTATACTACAAATACTGCATGATATATACATATATAATATATCAACAAAAAATGCAAAATGTTATACATAAAGAGAAAATACATGTTAGATATGAAAAGCAACCCGAGTAATCTCATCACACTCATATGTGAACAGATTATTTTTTTTCTACAAGATTTCCAGTTGCCATCTAGCTTCTGAGTGAAGACTCCTATTGATAGGAAATATATAGTTTGCAGAGGATCTATTAAGTTTTGGAACAGCCCTAATTGATAGTCACATTTTCCACATATTGAGCTAAAATCTATCATCACCATTTACTGCTCCAATTTCTGTTTTCTGGGGTCAAGGAAAGCAAAACTAAGCCAAATTCCACATCCTTGCCCTTCGAATACTAAAAATACTATAAATACCCTACAACGTTTTCTCTAGGCTAAATACACCCATTTAATGATATTCTTTATTTCTCTCCTCTAGACACATTCCACAATAAAATGTGGAACACAAAACCAAATGCATTACTTCCAACACAGTCTAATCAAGGTAAAGAACATAAGTAGTATCACTTCCTGTGTTCTGAACACAATGCATTTATTGATAAAACTTTAGTATTACATTAACTTTTGGGCTGCTGTTCATTGCTGATTATTGTTGAACTTGCAACACACTAAGAACCCCAGATCTTATTGAATAATATATACTTCCTATGAAAAGTAACAAGAACTGGCATTCACATAGCTCTTTAAGATTTGCAAAATCATTTACATATATTATCTCACAAGTGTATGAGGTAAGTATGACATGTATTATTATTATTCCTATTTTGCAGTTAAAAAAATTAAAGTTCAGAGAGATTAAATTACTTAATATGGCCATATAATTAGTAAATGATTGAGACAACATTTCTGCCCAATTTTTCAGAAGTGCAAGTCTAACACTTTTATCACAACTATACCATGCTACTTCTGAATACAGACACACACACATACATATATACACACATGTGTATTGTCCATATATATATATATATATATATATACAGTATTAGAGAAGTTCAAACTAATAATGGATTTATATACATAAATGTATATATGAGAGTGTCTGCAGATTAAAACTGCACTAAGGAATTTTTTATCTCCTTGTGTATATCTAATAACATACACATACATACGACATATGCACATCTATATATGTGTGTCTGTTTGTTTAGGTATATACACATACTTACAAGGGATCTATAATTTAAGAACAGATAGGAAAGGAATCAAATAATATATGATAATTTGATTTTAAAATTCCTATAGGCATTCATGTTAAATACAGATTTTGTTCAATGCTATTTTAAAATTTTTAGGTATTTTAAAAGTCACTTTAAAGAGATAAGGTGAGCTTATTTCCCCAATTTATTCATTATTAAGCCTTTTTTACTATTTATTTATATAATTTATTTTTACATTGTTACCTGCTATCAGTATATTTAGGATAAAAAAAAATTTACACATGGATAACACAGATACTTGTATACTTACGAGGTTTGTGTATATGTATGTATATATGTATGTATGTATGTATATGTATCTGCCTATAACTCTATTTTTATACATCAAATTATATTTTTCAAGTTATTTTCTTAAGATCTCATCTAACTATTTCACAGATCCTGTGTTCTTGGGCAGGAAGGGAAGTAGACCACAGTAGAAAACTCCAAGTACTAGAAAAAGTGTTATATCTTGGCTGTCCTTTATCATATTTTCAGTTCAATAAAAAAATTATTTTGAGAGCCTACCATATGTAAAGCAATATGATAGGCTAAGGAGAAGATACAAAAAATAAATAAACCATGATCCTTGCTTCAAAGAATTTACAATTCATATCAATGTGTATCAAGTGCTGTTATATGAAAGGCTCTTTGCTAAATGCTGGAAGTATAAAAAGGAAAACCAGCACATTTCAGGCCCTTAAGAAATATAAAAGGGGAGCTAAGATACGAAATAATTATATTACAAGCGTATTATAAATACATCTATAGGAAAAAGTTTTGTTTGTTGGTTGGTATTGTTTGTAAAAAGTCAGAGACCCAGAATAGAATAGTGGCATTTATTGGAACTAACTGAAGCAAATTATCTTTCTCACCGAAGGAAAAGTCCAGTTAAACCATGGAGAGGTAAGAAATCTAGTATTTTCTCTGTATTACTACCCTAACACATATATTCTTTTCCATGTGTATAATTAGTGAGCAAGAAAGGAGGAATTCTTTTTTTTTTTCCTTAGTACTTTTTGTCTTTTTTCTTTCCTCTGGTTATTTTCAAAATTTTTTTCCCATTAGAGTTGTTCACTTCACTCATTGGAATGTTGTTTTTTTTTTTTTTTTAATCCCAACTACACAAGCATTCCAGCAAGTCAGCAGTAACAAGCCCCACCTCAGCAAACAAGCAAGAGATTCTGAGCCCTGGTGCGGAGGAGAAGGCAAACACCTGCACCAGGACCCACTACGTGCCAGGGGAAGTGATAGACTCCAGCTCTGAGAACCACTATGAGTTTCAGTGATACCCTGGACAAGCAGTTAATCCTCTAGGGATGAACTCTCCCATAAAATAGATGAGGATAGCAGAGGGGATGAAAAAGCAGAACACTGCAATACGTTGCTTACAAGAAACACACTTGAAGCAGAGAGCCACACAGAGTAAAGGTACAGGGATAGAGAAGAATGTATTAATACTTCAGCTGAAGTTAAAAAAAGCAGGGTAAGTAGTCCTGACAGTAAGCAAAGCAAAAACAAAAATACACCTAATTAATAGAGATAAGGAAGAAAACCACATCTTGCTAAAAGGTACCATAGACAATAAAGCAATCAAATTGGAAGAGCACGGAATAGTCTAACTATCAGATCTGTGAAGAAGGGAAGAATTGATGACCAAACAGGAAATAGACAGCATTATGAAATGCAGAATAGAAAATTTTAATCATTTTATATTGGAAAGTTTTTGTGCAAGCAAAATCAGTGCAACCAACATTAGAAGAATAGCAGAAAGGAGGGAAACAATCTTTACATGAAGTTTCTCTGATAAAAGCCTCAGTTCTCAAATGTATAGAGAAGGGAGTCAAATTTATGAAAATTCAACTCACTCCTCAATTGTTAAACGGTCAAAATATGTGAACAAGAAGTTTTCAGATGAAAAAAATCAAAGATATCTGGAGGCATTTGAAGAAATGCTCCAGATCACTTTTGATTAGAGACATGCACATTAAAAAAACTCTGAAGTACCACCTTGCACTTGTTAGATTGGCTAATATAACAGAAAAGGAAAATGATAAATGTTGAAAAGGACAGGGAAAATTTGACAGTACTGCACAGTTGTAGAGTTGAGAACTGATTCAACCATTCTAGAGAACAGTTTAGAGCTATGTCCAAAGGGCAACCAAACTTTACATACCCTTTGATTCAGCAATACCACTACTAAGGTCCGTACTCAAGAGATCATTAAAAAGTGAAAGTGTCCTACATATGTAAAAATATTTTTAGTAGTCCTATCCATGGTGACAAAATATTGGAAATTGAGAATGTGACCATTAAGTGGGGAGTGGCTAAGCAAGCTGTGGTATATGAATGTAATGGAATACTATTGTGGAATAAGAAATTATGATTAGACACATTTCAGAGAAACCTGCAAAGACTTGTACAAACTGATGCTAAGTGAAATGAGTAGAAACACTTTACGTAATCTCAGCAACATCATGTGATGATCACCTATGAATGACTCAGCTTTTCTCAGCAACACAATGATGCAAGAAAAGTACAAAGGACACATGAGGGAAAATACTATCCACATCCAGATAAGGAACTGATGGACTCTGCATGCAGATAGAAGCATATGCTTCACTTACTTTATTTTTTCATATGTTGTTTCCATTTCTATCTGCTTCTTCTACAACTGCGATGAATATAGAAATACATTTTGCATGCTAGCATATGTATAAACTATATCAAACCACCTACTGTTTTCAGTAACGTGAAGGGAAGGGAAAGACTGAGAAAAATTAGGAACTCAAAATCTCATCTATCCCAACTAGAAAAAATATAGCCCTATTGTTTTAATCTGGTTCTAATCTGAAGACAATGAAATCAGTTTTCTCCAAACATGTCTACAGGGAAGGATCTTAACTTTCCCAATCTAAGTACTGAAATCTACAGGAAAGTGTATTAACAAATATCAAATAATTGAAAAAATGTTACTTTAATTCACTGTGAATTTATATTAAATTTGATGCACTGAAAACTGCTAAACTGTTAATGAAAACACGGCAACTTGTTAGCCAACATAATCTATTTAAATTACATATGAAATTAATTGTATAAAAAATGAATCTATGAGTTTCAATGAACTCTCAGGGGAAATATGTATATGTGTGTGTGTGTATATATATATATATATATATATATATATATATAGTTTATCAGTAGATAGCATTTTGATATCATAAAAATATGAGCAAACGTTATCAATGCTAAACTTGGAAGTTTCATTTCTTATAATGAAAGCAAGGGAGGAGAGAAAAGACAGAAAGTAAATTCCAGCTGAGTCCCTAGATTTCTTTTCATTGTCTGGTTGTCTGTTGAACTGTGTGCAGAAAGTGAAAGAAAGAAAGCACCAGGAAGTAAAGGGACAGAAGCAAGGGCACATATATAACTCACACAAGAGAAAAGGAAGGAAAGAATAATACTTGAATCCTCAGGAATGTTTTGGAGGTCAAAGCCAGATATTTATTTCCGTTTGGGGGTTAACCTATTGAGAGGTTTTTATCTTCTAGCCTAATGTAACCAAGAGGGAGCAGAGGAAAAAGAACATGAAAAGAGAAATTTATTTTATTCTTATGATCTGAGGCTTTGGTGGGATTGATTCATTTGAATATAGAAGGTAATAGTGACAGATACAGTAATATTATTGAGGAGAAAATGTTAAGTGAGTAAAATCATAAAGAAGTTAAATCAAATTATAAAATTTCTTCTTTTTAAGGATATATTCCTTTGTATTTTTCTTCCCATTTATTCTCTTTCACACATAAACACATATTTACATCTCTTTCTTATTTATTTCCTTTAGAAATTATTGATAATGTTTGTCCTCATCTGAAAAAAACACATTTTAGAAGAAGAAAGAAAAGTTGGATTAAAGAAATGGTAAAACTGGTGATTTCTGTTAGTGTTTGAAGTTCAGGGAAAATTCTTGATGAAGTAGTACAATCTACTTAGCATGACTTCTTCAGGTTTGGACCCTAAAGTTAGACAATAAAAAACAGAAACTGTATTTCATTGTTAGTATTGGAATTATCATATTGCAATTTTAATATTAGAGTTTGCAACTGGAACTGGGACTTCATATTTTTAAAAAAATTCTCATCTGATCAAAGTCCCTTTACCACTTCTTCCTAACTTTTAGAGTTTTGGACCACTACAAACTTAATTGACTTACCCAAAGTACAGCAGCTGGCATGTGTCAGAATTGGTACTTCCTGGTTTTGAAGGTAACTTTTTATGCAGATGTCTGTGTATATGGAACTAAAGATTACAAAGTAACATGGTCATAGTCACTAAACAAACTTTTGTATGTATGTATATGTTATGTGTGTGTGTATATATATATATGCATATGCATGTGTATGTGTGATTCTGCTTACATAAATTTGTCTGTACATATGTATATGCATGTATTCATAGATACAATCAAATCTTTGTATAAAGGTATACACATATTAAGTAAAGTATATGCTCAAATGTATCTACAGTCTCATTTATGATAGAATTAATTGCAGTCCCCCTAATCTAAGGGACGCAACTAAATAGTGACCATACACGTAAAGATTTCTATCTTTTGTGTGTATATACATATGCACATGCATGCATATATGTGCATAAAATTCATGTGTATGTACACATATAATAGATGCATGCACGCGTGCGCGCACGCACACACACACACACACACACACACACACACACACACACACAAAGCCAGACCTTGTTCACTGCTGGTGAGCAATTAAGATGCTTGTCTTTATTTGTATCCTCAGCACTTACCATGATGCTTGGCATATATGAAGCACTTAACAAATCTTTGTCTACTGATTGACTATCTGATCAAAGTCATATTTTGAAGGAAAAGTGAATATAATTAGAATTTCCTAGTAAGGGTTTTTTGGGGAAAATCATTTTAGTTGCTACTATTTTTGTTGCAAATCCAACATTATACTTATTAATCTTTTAGCCTGTGTCTTCTGAATGAATAGATCAACTCTAAGGATGCCTTTCTCCACCCTTGATTATTCTTGGCATTGGAGGATCAAAGGAGACAGTCATGCATCAAGGGAGGGGCAAAAGAGAGAAAAATATAACCTTTTCTGTTGTTACTGGATCCAAAATCATCATGGTAGAGGGAAATTTTAGAAGGCAATAGGAGAGAAATAACAGATAGCTGTATGGGAAGGTATAAACTACAATTCTCTTGCATAAATCAAACAACTTTTTTTTAAAAAATCATACTACAGCTAGCATGGCCACCACAGTGGCAATCTTTCACCTTTCAATCTTACATGCTTAGTTATGGCACCAATCTTAAGTAGATCAGGTCCAAATATTGGAGATATTGAGGGTAGGTGACTGATTTTGGCCCATTCATTATAATAATTTGAATGATGACTTTTTTCTTGGAACATCAAAATTTTTTAAACAAATATTTTCTCATACATACTTCATTTTCTACATTTGTTAGCAAGTCACTTCCTATGACTGATCTTGTGAAAATCAGCTTCTGCATTAGGGAAGCACAAAGGAGAAGACTGACAGATAAGACATGTCCAAATGAGGTTTAGAGATGTTCCTTACTGCTTGTGAGATATGGTAGGGATGCCAAGGTCCTCAAAGTCTGCTTCAAGATTTGTATGGTGGTGTGGCAGTATCCAAGATGGCCTCTTAGCTCTTTCATACATAATTTTTATAGAAAAAATTAAAATAATATCTAAAGAGTTTGACTACTTCACAGTAATGACTACTCCTTCAGTTCTAGGTTGGTGATTGGTGTAGATGAAATAGATTATCTTCACTTTGAATTTTTGAGACCTATAACATGTTGAAGGGAAAAAAGAGAAAAAGAGAAAAGAGGAGAAATAAGATGACCCATCCCATAACTAACCTATTCTCTTATTAGAGGTTGGAGTTCTTTTAGGCACAACAGTCTCTTTATCTGTAGATTTTTATCCTGTTTCCCAAAGTATTTAGGAAAGATTAGAAAAATTTTTGTAATATACTTATTACCACCCAAAATCAATACCGTATACATGATGTTCATGTGGTGTCATCATTTTTAAGAGATTCATATTTCAGGCTGAATGCATTTTCATCCCAAAAGTGTAATCCAGATGTTCCAAGAGTCATTAATGATGTGCAAAGCCAAATACAATATTTTACTTGAAAGCATGAGCCCAAGAATATCTATATAGTTTATAATCATTGGCACAAAAGCTGAAAAAAACTGCTTTAAACTTTCAGGCATCAATGGTATGAGTTAATTAATTAGGTAAAGGATCTTGAAGCAGCTGAGGACTCAGCCTTGAGGTTCTGAAGACAAATATTTAATAGTAGATTCCTGCCAATTGGCCCTGTGCTCTTTTATTTTTTTACAGAGTAGTCTTTAAGTGCAACTGCAAGGTTTCTCTCCTAACCGCACCCCCCCCACACACCTTGACTAATCCCTCCTCATATCTGTTTCTTGCCTAAATCTCCCTCAGGAGATAATCTGGGATTAGTTTTCTTTATCTTCATGCATACACCAGCCTCATCAAGTACCAAAGACTATTAGGCCCTACTGTCATTGTATTTTGTTCAATTCTAGCCCTAGAAAATTGCCTGTTTGTTCATGACATAGATATCAAATATCCATGTATATAAAGTAATATACAACAAAAATCCTTAAGTAATATTATCCCATTATTTTTAGTCAGTCAGCTAAATATTTATTGTGCCTACTCTGTGCCAAACACCTTGATTTTATACCTACCCCTAGAGATATGAAAAGCCAGTCCCTATCCTCAAGGAGTTGACTAACTCATTAAAACAAGGAAATAAATATGTACAAATAGGGCATATACTGGGTATAAAGGAAATAAATAAGGGAGGAAAGGGCTAGAAATATGAGGAGTTGGGAAAATCTTCTGGGAGCATCTGGGATTTTACTTGGGACTCAAAGAAAGTCAGAGAAGTCAGTAGGTATTGATATGGAGGATGAATGTTTCAGGTATGGGGGATACCAAGAAAAAATGCTTCTATATAGACAAGAAATGTATTATCTTATTCATGAAACAAACAGCCAGAAGTCTGGTTTCAATTGATTCAGTATATATTGGGAAATAAAGTACAAGAATATGAAAAAGGCAGGAGGCAGTGATTGCTTTTATAAGCCCTGGCAAACAAGAACAGTAGATATTTATATCACACTCACTCACACACACACACACACACACACATACACACACACACACACACAAAGTGATATTCCAAAACAATAACTTGTTAGTGAAACCATAGGCTCACATTCTTCTTATGAATTAGCCATTAAAGAAATAGAGTTTTGCAACTATAAAATATCTTATGAGCACTTACTAGTGGGGTTTTCTTTATGTTAAGAAGGACATTATCATTTGGGTCAACTATGAATCACTATGATACAGAGTGTAAAGGGACTACTGAATTATATAGTAGTAACTCCATAGGTTGTTAAATAGATTGTAAGTCTTACCAACCCTCTCAGATTAAATTAGAGCAGTTGCAGGCTTCTAGTGGGAAAAGAAGCATATAACACATTTTAAAATAGATGATGGCACTGGCATTGTTCCATTTTGCATCCTACTTTGTCTATGGCTAAAGCAGGCATTGCCAAATGATTAAGGTAAAAACATATCAAATAACCAGAGTTGAGTCAATTTTCAGTGCATTAAGACCAATGTTATGGACAAAGAAGGATGAGTCTGTTAATTCATTTGTTTCACTACAGGAAGAAGGATGATATTGTACACTGGAGAAGTGGGACATCAAGGTTAATTCCTTTTTCTGGGACTGAAAGTCCTACTTTTCAAAGCAAAAGGTCATGACTCCTGTGAAGCTGAAGGTTCTACATCTGACTCTAAACAGCTTACATCTTACATAAATATAAATTCTTTTACTAAGAGTTGCTCCCTCCAACACTCCTGGGAAATAATAATAATGATGATATATAACATTTATATAGTGCCTACTACATGCCAGGAACATAAGTACTTCATAATTATTATTTCACTTGATCCACGCAACAACGCGGGGAGGTGGATGCTTTTACTATTCTCATTTTACTGTTGAGGAAACTGAAGCAAGTAAAGGTGAAGTGACTTACCTAGAGTCACATCGCAAGTAAATATCTAAGGCTGGATATGAACTCAGGTTTTCCAGATTCTGGGCCCAGCACTTTAATCACTGCCACCTACCTGCTTGTTCATCTTGTACATTGCCCCTCCTGAAGTTCCCAGGTCCCGTTCATAAGAAAAGTAGTCAACCTTCTTCTACTCCTATTCTGCGTTTTTTTTTTTAATAACCCTTTTCTACCAGCTTCCTGTTAGCATCTGAGAACTGTATCTAAATGGAGAAACAAAGTAGTTTTTAGAAGAAAAACTGAAAAGAATAAAAATTGCTGAATGTGGATGCAAGAGATGGGCCTTCCAATCCAAGTTCTCCTAATGTTTAGCTGAGTGATCTGGGGAACATATTTTAAACTCTTTAAACCTCAATTTCCCTGAGTAAGAAGGATGACATTTAAAATGTCTACCAGGTAGACTCTACCTCATAGCACTATTATGAAGTAATAAATGAAGCTCTGTAAATCCTAAAGCTAAATATAAGGGGCCTGTTGTTTTTCTCCTGTCATTCACGCAATCATGTGAGTCTTTATGATCCTACAGACCATGGCACCTCAGGCACTTGGATCATCCACTATCTCCCAAAATCTGTCCAAGTTCATTTCCAACTTCATTTTTGTTTTTTGTGAGCATAACCAACTCTTTGTTACTAAAAAGGCAAGCCCAAATAAGTCCACAAATAGTAACTTGATAGTTTTTGTTTGTTTCTTGGGGAGAGACAGGTTTGTTTTTGGTATTCTATATTTATAAGGCACAGTGCTGGCATTTTTTCTTTCAGATAGCATATATTCTCCACAAGAAATGTCTGATGATGCAAGCAGACAATTTACATCTTATTTCCTGTTGACCCTAAAAAAAACTTGTTCTCTGCTCTATAGAAAACTGAATGATTTCTACAGTGATTTTCTGAAGTTTATTGTGGATATGACTAGGCTCCTGAGTAGTTTCATTCAGGGTAGCAATTTTTTGGGCCTTCTTTAGTTGTTTCTTTTGATAAGAATTATTCCCTCTGTTTCCCCAAAATCTAAAACCTTGGGAAATATAAGGAATTGTGTTTGACTAGGAGTTGCCTCTTGAGAATATTATCAAAGAGTAAAGTTTCATGGCACTTTCCCAAGAATCATCTTAGGTTGTGACCTGTGGATTTTTAGTGGGATGCTGAGATTTTATAGTGGCTTTCTATTAAGTTATACTTGCATTACTATGACTTTTTTCTGATCTCTATTAAATGTACTGTATTTTGGGTGTACAGCCCAGAATCATAGGGTGATCTGGACACATTTTCTGAGTACATACATTACTGTATTAAGTGATTCTAGTCTCATATTTAGAATTGGCTTATCTGTTACTCTCTGAAACATAATAGTTCTTCAAACACAGAAAAATTATCAATAATGCTCCATTTCAGTCCTAGTCTACTACTCTATGAGAACATTTCTTTTTTCTTATATTTTTCATTCAGGAATAGTAGACTGTATTTTAGAATAGGTAAATATGTACAAATAAAATATATACAAGGGGAAAAGGAAATAAACAAGAGGGAAAGTGTTAGAATTATGAGGGGGTTGGAAAAATCCCCTTGTAACATATGGGATTCTATTTGGGACTTAAAGAATCTCAGCAAAACCAGTAGACAGAGATGAGGAAAGAGAATATTTGTAACTCCAGTTTTGTAACTTTGAAATAGTCACTTGACTTCTCTGAAATTCAGATTTTTATATGAGTTTCAAATGTGAGGGCAGAGTTTTGTAAAACTCTCAATTTGAGCTTCTGTTATTGCAAATAAAGTAAAGACAAAATTTTGAAATGCTTACTCTAAAATATTTTCTCCCTCCTTTACATCAGTCCTGCAATACGTTGTCAATCCTTTGTTGTTGTTCAATCATTTTTCAGTCACTTATAACTCTTTGTGACTCCATTTGGGGTTTTCTGGGGAAAGATACTGGAGTGGTTTGCCATTTCTTTCTTCAGCTCATTTTACAGATAAGGAAACTGAGGGAAACAGGATTAAGAGTGTCACTCAGCTAGTAAGTGTCTGAGGCAAATTTGAACTCAAGAAGATATTTCCTTGATTCCAGATTGGGACTTAATCCACTGTGCCACCTAGCTGCCCAGTCTGTAAGGGTGCCCAACTAATGAGAGCACTGAAGAAATACAAATGAAAACCAAAAGTATAATTACCAGTAAAGACTAAACTGTTTACTCTTTATGATAATGTAGAGATTAAATGTAGTGAGAGTCAAGTTACTGTTTTTTAAAGAGGAAGGTTGTAAAATATGTTCTCAGTTGGTAATAGAGAAAACAATCTGGCATTTTATTTTTTTTTTTTGTTTTACCATTGAATTCTTTCTTTACATGTCCTTTAAAAATAGCTAAGTACAGTTATTTTTTCGGTGGAAATATATGCTTTCCTATGTCTTTTGTACTTTAAGGAAACACCATATTGTAGATATCTCTTTTGTTACTCATTTTCTATTTTATTGCATCTGCTCATGTCAATGGGTCCACTTTAAGAATTTCTATAGGGGAGGAAATATTTCATCTTTAATTAGGCTTTGCAATTAAGGTCTTAATGTTTGCTGTTTACTGTGGTCAAATAAAAATACATTTGTTGATTCTATTTCATAAAATTTAGTCTTAATATACAAAAATAAAACCAAGAAGGCAAAGGAACAACTATTTATTTAATAACTGCTGTGTGCCAGGTACGACGCAAAGTGCTTTACAGATATTACCTTTACAAATATCGTTTGATACCACAATATTGTGATGGAAGATGTTATTATGTTTACTGTTTTAAAGTTGGAGAAAGTAAGGTAGATAGAGGTTAAATGACTTGCTCATGGTCACATAGATAGTAAGTATTTGAGGCTAAATTTGAATTTATGTCTTCTTCATTCTAGGGCAATCTACTGCCCCACCTTGTTGGAATTACTTGTTTAAAAATATGCAAACCTATCTTTACATTTGAAACACAGAAAACATGTAGAAACTTCCATTATCATTATAATTGCTGTTATATTAGTTGTACAGAATTTGAATTAGTTTTCCTGTAAGTGAAAAACAAATCTAAGAAAAATAAAGAATTTGGCTCATATATAGGAAAGTGGCTCAATAGATAGAGGGTCAGTCTTGGAGTGAGAAATTTCTGAGTTCAGTTCTAGTCTCAGAGGCTAACTAGCTGTCAGATCCTGTGCAAGTCTTTAGTCTCTTTATCCATTGGAGAAGGAAAGGGCAAACCACAACAATATCATTGTCAAGAAAACCCAATGGACAAGGTCTGACATAACCGAAGAACAACTGCCTCAAATAGTGCAAAAACAAAATTTCAGAAGCATAAAGTTGAAGTGGACACATATTTTCAAGACAAGATCCATGATGGACACAAGTATGTCACAATCTGTTAGCACTTATGGTTAACTGTGGAATACATTATTAAGTATATAAGTGACTGTAATGGGAGATAAACTGGTCATGTAACAAGAATGGGAAATAACTGATACATAACAAGTGATATGTTTGTATGTAGAAAATATTAAAGGAATTAATAGAATGTGGCTCCCATAAATGACTTATGAAAAGCCAATGGACAGAAACCACTTAGAATTAGAGAAATGGGTGACTGTGAGCTGCACCAAAAGAATTAACCAAGGCTTAATAATATTCCCTTTTCCATTGTTTCCAAGATACCTTTTAGAACTCTCTGTAACACCATAAGCAAAATCTTCTAGGCAACCAGGCATCCAAGAGCCTGTATACTATACATTTCCTACTGTTCTCCCCCTGTCCAATGGGGAAAAGACAGTTCATACATAGGCCAACACAGAACATCTGTGAATGTTCCAGTACTCCACTCTCCTGAAAGCAGTTTCTTAGTGTCTTTAATATGGATGAGGACATCTTAAGTGCTCCAGGCCTATGCCAAACCTCCAGTACGCAAATAAATTTGAGGGTTTTTTTTTAAATTCATGGAGATGAAGCAAGTGTTTTATATTTACTTGGAAAGTTTCTTCAATTTAGAGGGATGTTCTAAAGGCAAAATATCTATTTATTCCAATACCTTAAGGATCTGTGATTTTTTTGACATCAGTATTCCCTCCACCAAACTTTCTACAATTTAATATATTTGAAAAATGTTGCCCCCTCCCCTCCCAAAAAACTTCATGACACTGCAAAGCTTCAAAATAGGACTATATTGTTATACAAGGAAAATATTAATAATAATAATTAATTGAAAGCTATGTCAGTAAGTAGTACAAGGATTATTATTTTTATTTTGAGGATAAGGAAACCCAGAGAAAGCTTATGGTACCTGTCGCATTAAACATTAAGGGCCAGAGTAAATATTTTAAGTTGTGTTCTAACCATGGTAATTACCTCAGGCTCCATCACAGTAGTTTGGTGGGGTACGCACTTTAGACAGAGAGCCTTTCTGATATCTCTCAAATCACAACAAATATAGACTTCCTTTTGTAGATACTTGGTCACATTTATGAAGCAGCATATTTATAGGTATGATGAAATGCCTGCTGCTCCTTATCTCAAAGACACATTTAAAACCCCATATACATTTGATTTTGTAGCAATAGGTACAGTTCCTCTATTAGAGAACCCCCTCCCTCATACTGCAGAGACAATCAGATTCACTATATAATGTTGATCATCATTTTTGGGGAAATAGAGACTAGTATCATTTTGTTAGAAGACCATAAAGCAACTTCCCTGTTTTTTTTTATATATATAAGAAATCTTAGATGATAAGGTGACAGAGTTTGACAGCCTATTTAATCCTGTGGTTACTAACACTCATTCTCCTGAATATTGCATTTTTGTCATGGATATATAAAACCAATTGCCTCTTTCTTGCCGATATTGCAAGATAATATCACAGATATTGAATAAAAATTCACAAAGGAGACTCTTAGTCCCTACCACCTGCTCTCTCAATGTCACTTCATGATAATCCCAAGTTTAAATACAGCATCTTTTTATTTCTTTTTTTTTTATTTCTACAAGCAGTTGCTGACTAGCAGATGAGCTCTTCACAAAAATTATAGGAAACTTAACCAATTAGCATGAATTCTTGAATTCTAAAAAAAAATCAAAGGAATCAGTAGCTTTAACAACTTGGCAGACTGCATCAAACCTTATCGTCATCATGACATTTCTTTGGAAGTTCCAAAACTACAGAGCATATAATTTCTTAACATTTGTCAAATTTCCATAAGGACTGGAAGCTAAATTTCAGCACTTGTATGACCTTGTGTGAACTTGGGAATATAATTTTTCTGTCTCAGTTTCCAAATGTATAAAAAGGAGATCACAATACTTGAACCATCTTCCTTGTAAGAACTGTGATGACCTTTTTTTTTTTTTGTAGAATTGTAGTATGCTATTGTAGTATTGCAATTGTAGTATTACAATTGTAAATTGTAGAATGCTATGTGTTTGAGTTATTAGTATAAATTTGTCACTATTAAGCAGACTTCTCCAACTGGATATCCCCTAGACATATTAAACTTAAATTGTTCAAACCTGAAATAATTATCTTTTCCCCCCAAAAATCCTCTCCTCTTTCAAAATTTTCTCTCACTGTGGAGGCGACACCAACCTCCCTGATACAGTGTTGAAACTTGGGTATCATCTTCAATTCCTCTTTCTCTCTCATCACCACCCTCAATATTCAATCAATGGTCAAATCCTGTTATTCTAACTTCACAGCACCTCTCATATATATGCTCCATCTCTCCTCTAACACTAAAGCTATCCTGATGTATGCCCTCATTACCCCATTTCTGGATTATCCCAACAGCTTACTTAATGACTTGTCTGATTCAAGTCTCTCTGCACTCCAGACCATCCTCGAAACAACTGACAAATTGTTCTTCCTCAAAGGACTCCTTGACCTAATTTTGATAAATTAAAGTTATTTTCTCCTACCTCCAGCATGAAATTTAAATTATTTTATTTGTTTTTTAAAGCCCTTCATAATCTGACCTATTATTACCTTTCCCTTCTTAGGTTTAATTCCCCTCTACTCTTCTGTCAAGTGACACTGACCTCTTTTCTATTCTTTGAATATAACACTCCATCTCAACTGAGAATTTTTCCAAGCTGTCTTCCATTCCTGGAACTCTCTTGTTCCTCATCTGTTCTTCTTAATTTCTCTGACAGACTTCCAATTTTAACTTCTTCAAGAAGCCTTTCCTGGTCTTAACCTTAGTTTCTTACCTCTAACATTAACCCCAATTCATCTAACACATGTCTTGTGCATACATCCATGTTTGCATGTCGTCTCTCCCATTAAATTGTGAAGGCAGGAGCTCCTTATAAACAGAAATTGTTTTGCTTGAATTGTTGAGCTTTTTTACCTTTCTTTAAGCATCATATTTATGTCTGATGGTAGCCATCTCTAGGATAGGGAATGGAGGAGGAAAGAAATAAAGGTAAAACAGAGTTATATGATAATTTTAGTATATATTTGAAACAAAAAGCAAGTTGTGCATAATAGATTTGCAGTTCTATGTACAATCATGATTTTTTTTCTGTTCTGCTGTGTTATAGAAATGCTTGTTTTATTCTTAAGATAAGAATAAAATAAAGTTTAAATATAGTAATACAGATGGAATAAATATTAAATTATTGAATATTAGTATTGAAAATATTCAAATATATGTAGATATAATTATCAGTATACATCTTTATATATGTATATGTGCATATATATGTATATATGAAAATATGTATTGACATGTATTCTTTTAAATACCATTTGTCACATTGTCTCTGGCTCTTAGAACTTCAACCTGGAGACTTAGGAAAATTACTTAAAATTTAACAATTATTCATGTCTAAGTACTAAATGCAAAAACATTAACAGGGTCTTTATTAGAAAACTACTCAATATACACAGAGAAGATTAGCTATAATACATCTCTCAATATGTTTCAGCACTAAAAATTGTTTAGTCAATTAGCCATGTCCAACTTTTTGTGACCCCATATGGATATTTCATGGCAAAGATACTGGAGTGGTTTTTGATTTCCTTCTCCAGCTCATTTTACAAATGAGGAACTGAAGAAAGCAAGGTTAAGTAAATGGCCCAAAGCCATATGGCTAGTAAATATTTAATGCCAGATTTGAACTCAAGTCCTCCTGATTTCAGGGCCAGGACTCTTTCTGCTATGCCACCTAGCAGTACCAACTACAAAATAAATGCTTAAGAAATAAAAGACACACAAGTAAGCACTGATAAAAGACTTAAACAATAAAATAGTAACTCATAAATTACTTAATCTCAGTGTGCCTTAGTTTCCTCAACTGTAAAATCCAGATAAAAAGAACACTCTCCTCCCAGGGTTGTTACAAGGATCAAATGTAATAGCATTTGTAAAGTGCTTGTCATTGTGCCTGGAATGTAATACATGCTTAATGAATCCTTCTTCACCCCTCCTCTCCTTTGTAATTTTGCTTGTCTTCTCCAAAGAGGTATATACTTAAAACATTAAATCATGAAACAATTTTGGTATTGGCTTTTGAATAGTCATTTCGTATTTCCCTCAGACTTTATTAAAAAATTTTGTCAAGGTCTGTTCTTCTGACAAGTCAGAACCCAGATTGGCTCAGTTTCCAGGTGGTGATCACATTCTCCTTCAAGAAGCATTTTAGTGTCTTCAGGGATATCCTGGTTACCAGTCATTCAAACTTGTCAATAACACCAGCACTTTGGAGACCATGGCAGGAAATGTCCATCTCAAGATCACATTGTAATACAAAACACAAGAGGCTATCAGTTTTGAGATCCAGAATCAGACTTACTTATACTTGTGAGCACTTTCTCTCATTATAATGTGCAAGCAGGTGCCCCATGGCAAACTCAAGGAGTTCTCTCATTTCAAAACCACTTGTTCATAAGGGAGGAAGAAGAGAATGAGAACAGTTGTTTATCCCTTTAAAATCCACTTAATGAGTATCTCTTGCTCCTCAATGGGTAATCCTTATTGCCAATCCTGAGGTGTGTGTATGTGTGTGTGTGTGTGTATCCATACCTACATATATGTATGCATGTGTATTGTATAGAGAACACTGTATTTCTATATGTGTATGCATACATACATATATGTATATATGATCTGATACATACGTGTCACTGGAAATATTTGAATCTCAGGTGTGCTCCACAGGAGAAATGGTCACTGTTACACTTGTGTTGTCTTATTTGTGCTTCATAATGTTCTTATGATATGAATAGGAGATAGATAAGTATATCTATATAAACATATGTACACATACATATACATGTATATGTGTAAGTATATGAAGAGAGAGAAAATCTGATATATAGAGATATTTTAAATTTTGTCAAATATTATGATGAATCCAAGGTTCATAAAATTAAGAGATTTGTTTATTGACACGCATTTGTTTATTGACAAACAAAAGACAAAGCAGTGGCACTCTATTATGTCATACTGTCTTTAAAGAAAATATCTGTGATGACAAAGTAAATGAATGAAGCATTTGTTTTTGTTTTCATTCCTGCATAGTAGAATAAAATGAGCACTGGCTTTGGAGTCAGAAAACCTGGGTTCAAATCTTGATTTTGTCAACTACTAATCTTGTAACTTTTGGTGCTCAGTTTTCTCATCTGTAAATGACCATTTATACATATCCATGCTTATAGTCCCTGCTACCAGGGAAACTGCACTGATTTGATTGATTGAGCTTAGGAGTTCTGAGCAAGTACTCTGATTTCGTTTCATTTCATTCTTTTACATGCCCAAATACCATCCTCTTCCTATTCCTACTCCTCAGCAGCAGCAGCAGCAGCATATCACATTTATATAGCACTTTAAGCCTACAAAATATTTTACTTTGATCCTTATACCAACTTGTAAGCTACATGGTACAAATATTATATCCAAATTTTGCAAATAAGGCTTAAAATATCCAAAGACAGTAAAATTTTGTAAATCATCAAATGTAAAGATTTAAGATGTAAAGAAAACAAATGCATATGGGAAGTAGGTGTTATAATTTAATTTTTATGTATTCAATTTCTTCATTTGCAAAATAAGAAGATCATGTTAAAGGATTTTCAATGTTTCTTCTAACAATAAAGTTCAATTTTATACTGTTGAGATGTACAGAGTATAGAGAGTTAAGAATTATGTATTATCTAGTAAGAACATTAATCCAGAGTCACTGATGAAGCTCTCATTTCCTTAATTCTTTCTTTAATCACTATCATGTACTGGATTGAAGATAACCAATGGAAGTTATCATGGAGAGAATAAAGTTCAAGGCAGCGGCATGTCCCGGAGAGTAATAAAGCAGTTATATGATCTATGTTAGTCCTAGATTTACTAGTCATTAATGGTATGGCTAGGTAAATCCCTTCCTGTACTCCATTTCTGAAATTTTCTTCATCTGTAAAATGGGAATAATAATATTTGCTCTTTCTCACAGGCATATTTTGAGGAGAGTCACTGCAAAAATTACATAAATATGTATTATGAATTCTGTAATAGCTTTCCTCTTGACATGCCCATTGTAATTTTAATGTAGCATCTGCTGTAGAACAGAATAAATAGGCAATTACCTGTGCCTTTCCAGCAAACCGCATTCATTACAAAAATCACTTTCACAACATACTGCTTTTTTTGTGGCCTATCAGCTGTACAGTACATTGCAGGGTCAAAACAGCCATCTATGATATACTCAGAGAGAGACACGGGAGTCTCTCAGTAGCAGGAGAGGCTGAATAGAGAGTCATTTCTTAGATATCTGAGGGCCGTTACCACAGAAGCAGCTGCAATGCTGCCAAGAAGAGCAGGCACTGAACATGCAAAGTTTGTTATATAAGAAGTCAGTCTGCCACAGTACCATGTTCAGATCTGTTTTCATGGTAAGGAACATACTTTTTGACTCTGAAAATCAAGAGTAAATTAAAGAAAAAATGCTATTTCAACAAAAATCAAATGGAACAACTTGTTCTTCAGGGAATTTATTCTATCACAATTACAGAAGGTGTCTTCTTCTTTTACTTGAATTTTCCTCATTAATTGAGACTTTAGTATATGTTATACTTTAGTATCTAATAAGGCAAAACATATTTTAATACTTATTTGTAGAGAGGTTATGCACATGACTGCTACTTTTCTTAATTAGATACCAAGTCAAAGTAACTTTTTTTAACATATAGTAGCACACAAGCATCCATCATTCTAGTCTTAAACCTGTCTCAGCATGGATTTTTAGATACCTTGCTTTGCTTGATGTTTTCATGTGCTGTTCTCTTTTTGGTTTTTCTCCTATGTTTTCAACTTTTTCCCATTTTCTGTCAAGATATTTCAGAAAGCTAAATTTCTTCCAACTTGTCCTTTGTCCTAACTAAAGTTTTGGTTACTCACCTGTGTTCAAATGACTACCAAATTTATCTCTCTTCCTTGACCTGTTTCTTCTCTGCAGTTTCATAGCTCCAATTGTCACTGCAAGATTTGTGCTTGGATGACTCATCCCTAATTGAAACTCAGTCCATGCCACAGGTTTCTAAGACATCTCTTCTCTTACCTTTTCATTACTCGTTAAAGGCACCATACTCTCTACCTTTCATTCGGATTTTTGAATCTAACCCAGAGCTAAGCTGTCATCCTATCCCAGTTTCTTCTTTTTACAGTACCTCTAAAAATATTTCTTCTTTACATCCAAAAATATAAAATCATTTCCTCTAAAATGGTCACTTTTCTTTTCTTTTTGCCACCATTCATCAATTTTTGTGAAATCCTAGATGGAACAAAGTAATCAATTTCAGTTGGTAATTTAGCATTCTAAAGGTATCCCTTTCCTGTTTCCTCTCACCAGTGAGTGGTCAAGTTTAGATGATGAATGAAAGAGAATGAGAAGGAAAACAAATAATTTTTGACCACTTGGAACTTGACTCTGTGTCAGAGATGAGAGGCTAGACTGGTAACTAGCTTTCCTTAACTGGAAATTGCCTATAGGTCCCAAACCTCTGCTCCACAAGTAATTGACTAGACATACAAGGTAGCAATAAATGATTCCTGGCACCAAGACTCTAAATGGGAGAGGAACAACTTCAAAAAATGATGAGAGCAAAGACAGAACCCAAAGAGACTAAATTAGAGCTATGACAGTCAATGGTGGAGATCAGTGTGCCACCGGCTGTTTTGGGAAAATTTGCTAATTTGACAATGAAAAGGACTTGCCACTTCAATGCGCAGGAACCTGGAATTGTATTTTAAACTCTCCTTTTGAGGAACTAGTGGCTTTGAAATACCATGAAGTGTCTTAAAAACCTTAGGTTGAGAAGGGGTAGCTTGAGTCTAAGAGGCTCTATAGTTGATATTATGTATTATCTTGTTCCTTTTTACCTGTGTAAAAAAAAAAATTAAAATGATATGTGTATGTGTGGGTGTGTAGGTGTGTGTGTATTTGTCTCTGTATGTTGGATATAATGTTTGTCTGTGTGGCATACTGAGTATTATATATGAAATTCACATCAAATTTTGGTCCATGAAGTTGCAGTTACTGGATGGTCTTTAATAGGGAAAAATTGTAAAGAACTGGTTTCTAATTTGGCTTAGAAACACTCAGCAACACTTTGTAACGGTATTATATAATCTCTCCTCATTTTAGTTGCCTCACTTGCAAAATAGGAACAGAGGTATATGCTTTGACTCATTCACAAGTTCACTGACAGGATAAAATGACACACTCTATATAGAAATGTTTTGTAAACTCTAAAGAACTACATAAGCTGAATTTTTATTATAATTTGTTCACACACACCCAGAAAGCAGTTCCTGAGGAATGAAGCCAGGAGACATCTTTAAAAAGTGGTCCAACTTTTAAAATTCATCATTAAAGATCCATTATAAACAATTTGTCATATCTACTCTATATACCTCTCTTCTTTTGCTTTGTCCTTCTTATTATCTTAGTCCTTTTACTGTATCTATATTTTATCCAGAAAACTTCTGTCTTCCATGGATGATTCCCTTAGTTTTCCAATAATTTAATTACCTTGGTTTTTTGCACATAATCAATTATTCGATAGAAAAATTTTCACTTACACATCATAGTACTGATATCCCCCAAACCCCATTTTATTCAATGTTGCACATGGTGATAGCACTCTATAACTTTTTTATACTGATGATCTTTTTATTAATTAAAGTAATAACTACAAAAATAAAACAAAGAAATTATCCCTCATATAAGATATTCCTTTCTTCATCCTCTTTTTCCCAATGTCTATAAAGTCCATTACACTTACAATCTTTTATTACATGATGCTGACTATGTTTTGAGTGTTTAATAAAAATTAAAGGAGATATTTAAGTCAATCAATTTGCAAAGGAAATATTAACACCGTATATATAACTCTGTGATAGCTATAAAAGGGAGCTAGCCTTTCCACTACAACACATAATTTATCATTTTCCTCCTTTGAATTCACAGGTATTAGAGTAGTGGCTCTTGCGCTGTTCTTTAAATGCTTCATTTTGAATATTGTAAAGAAAAACATCAATAGAAAAAGTTGAATACAAAATCTATGAGGTTCAAACAAAGTGTGTCTCCCTAGGTTTCTGTCTTGAGCTACATGCATGAAAAAAATTTCATTCCCAGTAAATAGGATTTTACTATGCAGTTTTGTTTTTTCTTTTTCAATAACATGATGAGAAAATGAGATTCTTTTTTTTTTCACCCCATTGTCAGCAACTGCAAATGTCCCTATAAATTGAGCACCTACTTAAATGATTTTTGGTAAGTTACAGAGCATTAAGTCAGCATTGAATCACAAGAGTAAAGCTCCAGTGCTCTGTATTGTCATAATACACCACATTCCCTACCAAGTGAACCCTGTGTTCATGCTAATAAATGATAGTGCTATTTTCCAGCTTGGTTCAAGCTACCCTGTGACATTTCGATGTGATAGATCATATTAAACATAATAGAGAAGCTTTTTAAATATCAAATTAAAGTCATTTATAAAAGTATCATTATATCCTTCTGCAAAGCTTATTTGTTACATGCTCACTGTTATAAAGGAAACAATGGTTAGATTGTTTCACAATTATTTAAGCCCCAGTGAGAGACTTATTTTGATGGTAATGTTTCCTTGTAGCTCATTATTTGACGGTGTGATTGTGATTTTGGAGTTCACTGAGCTAATCAGCATAAAGATGAGTTGAATTCTTTCACACTCTAAATTCCTAGTGTTTTAAAATGTCACACAAAGTTATTTGCAAAAGGGTAAATATTTCTTTTTACAGCTAATAATAATGCTTAGCACTCTGCAAAACTTTCTTAAATGATTTCTCAAAACTCCTTCCCCTTTCAGGGACCAGTGATTATCTATCAATGGATACACTGTGAATACAGGATTATGTTTGATATTGAAGTCTTATTGTTTTTCTCATCTCATAGATGGTGAAATCGTAGTGTGTAATATTCATTTAATCAAAACAAAGTCACTTCTGATACAGAAGAAGAATTGAAGATACCATTATGCTTGAGGAGAAATTCTGTGCTTTGACATACTCTCCAATGCTCACAGAGACAGAAAGAGGAAACAGTGATAGTCTTCATTCCTCGCTGACACTTAAGGACCTTTGTTATGCCATCATCACTCAACACTTTTCCCTCCTAATAAAGTTCAAGTCACATTGGTCACTTCTGTGTCATTGACATCTTTATGCTTCAAAGGCACTCTTCTACCTTTTCCCAACACTTAAACAAATGACTTGGATTTTTTTTCTTTCTATGCCAACTTCTACCATCCTTCTCAAGGACTTAGAAGAACTTAGCTTCTTACTTCATGAACCTCCTCCACTCTCAAGACTTTCATGACTACCATATCTTAACCTGCCCAAAGGGAGGCTTGCAACTGAGACCTCAACATTTTATGAAACCCTCCTCCTCTGAAGTTTTCTTCTTTGATCAGTTTTTTGGTTATTCAGTCATTTCAGTTTTGTTCAACTCTTCATGTTTTCATTTGGGATTTTCTTGGCAAAGAGATTGAATTGGTTTGCCATTTCTTTCTCCAAATCATTTTACAGATGAGAAAATTGAGACAAACAGGGGTAAATGACTTGTCCAGGTCACACAGCTAATAAGTATCTGAGGCCAGATTTGAGCTCAGAGAGATGAGTCTTATTAGCTACAGGCCCAGCACTCTAAATGTCCAAGAGTAAGATCCTAGTCTCACTCTTCCAAAACTGCTCTGTGTCCACATAAGGAGACTCCATCATTCTAAACATTATATTTCCATTAAAGAGACAGATTTAAATAACTTTACTGGCTGCCATGTTACAGGACAAACAACATTCCAGACCACTTTCTCTCAAATTTTGTTTAATCATGGCTACCCTGCCCTGCATTTGTGGAATTGATTTTGCAATTGATATTTCACATTTATTCCATTAAATTCCATCTTATTCAAGATAACCTATAATATATCCTGAGCATGGAGTTGGGTAGTGGCATTAAACATCATCTATTCCAAATTCTTCTTCCTAAATAGAAAGGAACCAAGGACCAGAGAAGTTAGAAGTCAAGGTTAGTTCCTCTGCAAAGATTTTTTGTTAAGCTCTTGTTATGGTAGATTTGGGATTGAAACAAGTCCTCTCACTAAAAAATACAATCTTCCTACTACTAAAATATGCTACCTCTCACAGATGTGAAAATCTGTTTTGCCTTTACTGACTTTTTTCTGAATTTAAGACATAAAACAAGCATTTCCCTAACAGTAGAATACTGTGATGTAGGGCTGTGATGGGATACTGCTGTGCTATAAGTAATAATGAGTTCAAAGTCTTAGAAAAATGGATAGACTTGCATGAAATAATGAAAAGGAAAATGCACAGAACTAACAAAACGTTGTATATGGTAGCAATAATATTATTTTAAGAATAACTTTGGGGAGCCAAGATGGCGGAGTAGAAAGATACACATATGCTAGCTCCAAACCCACAGCCCATAAAATACCTGTAAAGAAGAACTCCCAAAAAATTCTGGAGCAGCAGAAGCCACAGAACAATGGAGTGGAGAAGATTTCTTTTCCAGAGAGACCTGAAAAACCCACCCCAAAGGTCTGTCACACACCTGACCCAGAGCAGAGCCCAGCCTTGCTTTGGTCGCCCTGCACCAAGAGGAGCAGATTCGAGCAGGCTTCAGGGACAGAATCTCCAGCCACAGCAGAGGTCCATCCACCCACAGGCACAAAGGTCAGTGAGAGAGACTTTTTGGCTCACCAAGAGGGGAGCAGGGTATCCCCATAACTCAGGCCCCCTCAGGAGGCAGCAGTGGAGGCAGCAAAGGACAAGGGCTCCCAAAGCAGGCAGGACCCTGGAACCATTGTTGAAGGTCTCCTCGTAAACCCCCTATGGTGTGGTGGTCCTGCCCCAACCCCGGCAGCTGAACTTAATCTCACACTGAATAGCAGCCCTGCCCCTGCTCCTACTCTGAGGCTGGGAAGCAGCATTTGAATCTCACACCCCAAGCACTGGCTGGGTGGATCTGGAGGCCAGGTGGGTGTGAAGAGGAAGCTCAGAAGTCAAGTAACTGACTGGGAAAATGACCAGAAAAAGGAAAAATAAATAAGACTAAAGAAGGTTACTTTCTTGGTGAAGAGATATCTCCTCCCATCCTCTTGGATGAGGAAGAACAATGCTTACCATCAGGGAAAGACATAAACGTCAAGACTTCTGTATCCCAAACATCCATAATTAATATTCAATGGGGTCAGGCCATGGAAGAGTTCAAAAAGGATTTTGAAAATCAAGTTAGAGAGGTGGAGGAAAAACTGGGAAGAGAAATGAGAGATGCAAGAAAAGCATGAAAAGCGGGTCCACACCTTGCTAAAGGAGACTCCAAAAAATGCTGAAGAAAATAACACGTTGAAAAATAAGCTAACTCAATCGGCAAAAGAAGTTCAAAAAGCCAAGGAGGAGAAGAATGCTTTAAAAAGCAGAATTAACCAAATGGAAAAGGAGGTTCAAAAGCTCACTGAAGAAAATAGTTCTTTCAAAATTACAATGGAACAGATGGAGGCTAATGACTTTATGAGAAATCAAGAAATCACAAAACAAAACCAAAAGAGTGAAAAAATGGAAGAGAATGTGAAATATCTCACTGGAAAAAGAACTGACCTAGAAAATATATCCAGGAGAGACAATTTAAAAATTATGGGACTACCTGAAAGTCATGATCAAAGAAAGAGCCTACATACCATCTTTCATGAAATTATCAAGGAAAACTGCCCTGAGATTCTAGAATCAGGAGGCAAAATAAATATTGAAAGAATCCACCAATCACCTCCTGAAAGACATTCCAAAAAGAGAAACTCCTAGGAACATTGTGGTCAAATTCCAGAGTTCCCTGGTCAAGGAGAAAATATAGCAAACAGCTAGAAAGAAACAATTCAAGTATTGTGGAAATACAATTAGGATAACACAAGATCTAGCAGCTTCTACATTAAGGGATGGAAGGATCGAATATGATATTCCAGAAGTCAAAGGAACTAGGACTAAAACCAGGAATCACTTCCCCAACAAAACTGAGTAGAATACTTCAGGGGGAAAATGGTCTTTCAATGAAATAGAGGACTTTCAAGCATTCTTGATGAAAACACCAGAGCTGAAAAGAAAATTTCACTTTCAAACACAAGAATGAAGAGAAGCATGAGAAGGTAAACAGCCAAGAGAAGTCATAAGGGACTTATTAAAGTTGAACTATTTGCATTCTTTCATGGAAAGACAATATTTGTAACTCTTGAAACTTTTTTCAGTATCTGGGTAGTTGGCGGCATTACACATGCATGCGCACACACACACACACACATGCACACACACAGAGCACTGGGTAAATTGAATAGGATGTGAAAAATATCCTTAAAAAGTGAAATTAAGCAGTGAAAGAGAAATGTATTGGGAGGAGAAAGAGAGAAATGGAATGGGGCAATTTATCCCTCATAAAAGAGGGATAAAGTGAAAGATTTTTCAGTGGAGGGAAAAAGGGGGAGGTGAGAGAAAAAACATGAAGCTTACTCCCATCACATTTGACTAAAGGAAGGAATAAAATGCACATTCATTTTGGTATGAAAACCTATCTTACAGTACAGGAAAGTGGGGTAGAAGGGGATATGCAGGGTCGGGGGGAGGATGGAAGGGAGGGCAGTGAAAGGAGGGAGCAATTAGAAATCAACACTCTTGGGGAGGGATAGGATCAAGAGAGATTAGAAGAAATAGGGGACAGGGTAGGATGGAGGGAAATATAGTTAGTCTTACACCACACAACTGTTATGGAAGTCATTTGCAAAACTACACAGATATGGCCTATATTGAATTGCTTGCCTTCCCAAAGGGAATGGGTGGGGAGGGAGGGATGAAGAAAAGTTTGAACTCAAAGTTTTAGGAACATGTGTTGAGTATTGTTCTTACAATTGAGAAATAAGAAATACAGAAATGGGATATAGAAAGTTATCTTGCCCTACAGAACAAAAGAGAAGATGGGGATAAGGGAAGGGAGGGATAGAAGGAAGGACAGATTGCTGATAGGGGTTGTTAGAATGCTTGGTGCTTTGGGGTGGGGAAAAATGGGGAGAAAATTTGGAACCCAAAATTTTGTGGAAATGAATGTTGAAAACGTAAATAAATAATTTTAAATGGAAAAAAAAATTAAAAAAGAATATCTTTGACTGGCTATAGTAATTTTGATTATTTTAGGCATGGAAATCTTATAGAATTTTATTTCTCTTGTCAATATTAGTAAGTCCTCCTAGCTATGTGTTGTGGGAAATTTGATTCTCATGTCATCCAAAGAGTTGTTTTTTTGTTTTTTTTACAGTTGAAGAAAATAAATCCAAAGAGTAATCTGTGAGGCACTCTATTTGCCACTTCTCACTAGGTTGGCTTTCAGTCATTAATCACTACTCTTGGGTCTAATAATTCAAACAGTTCTAAATCCACCAAAAGATAATGTAATGAAATGAATAACAAAGAACATAGTGCATGCATGCCTGCTCATTTTGTGAGACTCACTGTCTCACACAGAATGAAAAGAAGGGGAAGAAGCTGAGGTTCTTATTCACCCATTAATATCCAGGAAATGAAATTGAGAAGAAAATGTAAAAGCTTTCTTAGATCTTTGACAAACAACCTCCCAAAATAGTCACAAAATATCTGTTATAACTTAAAAATGACTAAATAACAAAACCCATGAGCTCTGTCTACCCTTCAAGGGGAGCTTACTGAGTCTAAGAAAAGAACTGGGGGATAGGAGATGGGCAATGTTGGCAGGTGTGGACTTTCAGAAAGCAATTGAACAACTGATGCTTTAAGGACTCAAGAGGAAATTACATTATAAAGGGCCTAAGTAGATGATAGTTAAGAACACAGAGGGGGGGAGGCAGTAAGTCTCTATGGTGGAATAGTGGAACCAATTGTGGTATATTTAACCAAGGACGGTTGGATGCCACCTGTTTTGGTTGATTTACCAAACACACTTGAGATTAGGCCATGACTGTCCAGGAAGCACTGTCCCTGACTCTGAAGATTACTGTTGGCCTATATGATAAATTCTTAGGTGAGTATTTAAGGATGAATTTCTTCAATCTGGCTCCAATATAATGATTAATATAATATAATGCAATGCAATGTCATATAACATAACATAGCATAACATAATATAATATAACATATTTCAATCAATTTGCATTATTTGCAGTAGTAGAATTTTATGAAGTAGCTACAAACACTGAATCATATCTCTTCGGGAAAATACAAGGTTTGGTTTCTGTAAGTCTGTTCATAATATTTTCATCAACTTATCTACACAAAATCTTGCTTTATGTGTGCTTCTGTTTAAGGACACTAAAGACACAGATTTCTTACCACTAATATTATGCAGTTTTTCTTTATAATAGGACAATATTTCTATTGTAATACTTTTGTGTAGTGTACTCTACTGTGGTTGTTTTGCTTTAACTCTTTCACTAAGCCATATGTACATCTTCATAAGTACATAGAAGAGTTGCAGAACTAATCCCAGGATATTTCAGGTGGCATCCACATGTTTTTGTTCCACCTTTAATAGACAGCATATGGATAGGAATTTTCCCTCTAAGTGTTCATGGATTTGGGGATCTGTGCACCATTATGGGTTTGCACTTAAAGTCAACCTGGGCATTCCCATAAAATAGCAAGCTTCCATGGTATCTGGATGATTTAAAGCTAAGCTTTGGAGGCCATTTGCATTATATAGATTTGTTTGCTAATGTGTCTGTAAAACAAGTCAGTCTCATCAGCACTGAAAATCTGCACTTGCGTATAACCCTTTTCCTGTATTACACTTAGCAAGCATTTTAAAAATTCGTCCACAGACTCCTAAACTGCAGAACCTGTCTTGTCTGAAAGTTTAGCAATTTTCACACTGCATGAATTTTTGATACAGCCAACACTAACCAAGAAGGTTTTAACATTTTCCTGACTCTGGGTAATATGACCATACATTTCTTTGGTTTTCATCCTCACAATCCTGTCCACTGTGCTTTTTTAAATCAATCATCATCTCATTAATCCACAAATTTAGCTACTTTTCCACTAACTCCATAGCTTCATCACATACTATACATGCTATTTTAGTATTTTTCAGAGTGACCTCACATACAGATCAATGAATTTGCTCTTCCTTTTTCTGGATATACCATCTCATTGATTCTTTTACAGTGAAGTCAAGACCAACTGCACTATAACTCATGCCAGAGTGAAGCTTATCTGATACCCATAATTTCTGCATAAGTCACATCACAGTCATCTTATATTTAATAGGAACACTAGGAAAATATTTAGCACTATGTTTGGAGTACAATTTTAAACATCAAAATCACAAATAACGGGGGCGGAGCCAAGATGGCGTAGTAGAAAGACGCACATACACATAGCTCCGAACCCACAACCCATAGAACAACTACAAAGAAGTAACTCACGGCGAATTCTGCACCCAGAGGCCACAGAACATTGGAGCGAGGGAGATTTCTGTTCCGGAGAGACCTGCAAACCTCTCGTAAAAGGTCCTTCGTGCTGCGGACTGGGCGCCGGGACTGGGAGCTGAGTACAGCCCTGCCGTGGCCGCCGCACCGAGAGGAACAGATCCGAGCGGGCTTCAGGGACGGGATCTCCAGCGGCCGCACAAGTACCTCCAACCACAGGTGACGGGGGTCTGTGAGAGAGTCCCTTTGGTGGGTCGAGGGGGGAGTGGGGTGCCCCCATGGCTCGGGCCCCCTCGGGAGACAGAAGCTGAGGGGCAGCAGCAGACCAGGGCTCTCCAAGCAGGCAGGAGCCTGGATCCATTGTTGAAGGTCTGTGCATAAACTCCCTGAGGGAACTGAGCCTGAGAGGCAGCCCTGCCCTCACCTGAGCATCTGAATTTAATCTCACACTGAATAGCAGCCCTGCCCCCGCCCAAAGCCCTGAGGCTGGAAGCAGCATTTGAATCTCAGACCCCAAACACTGGCTGGGAGGATCAGGAGGTGAGGTGGGTGTGAGGAAAATATTCAGAGGTCAAGTCACTGGCTGGGAAAATGCCCAGAAAAGGGAAAAGAAATAAGACTATAGAAGGTTACTTTCTTGGTGAACAGGCATTTCCTCCCTTCCTTTCTGATGAGGAAGAGCAATGCTTACCATCAGGCAAAGACACAGAAATCAAGGCTTCTGTGTCCCAGCCCACTCAATGGGCACAGGCCATGGAAGAGCTCAAAAAGAATTTTGAAAATCAAGTTAGAGAGGTGGAGGAAAAGCTGGGAAGAGAAATGAGAGACATGAAGTCAAAGCATGAACAGCAAATCAGCTCCCTGCTAAAGGAGACCCAAAAAAATGTTGAAGAAAATAACACCTTGAAAACTAGCCTAACTCAATTGGCAAAAGAGGTTCAAAAAGCCAATGAGGAGAAGAATGCTTTCAAAAGCAGAATTAGCCAAATGGAAAAGGAGATTCAAAAGCTCACTGAAGAAAATAGTTCTTTCAAAATTAGAATGGAACAGATGGAGGCTAATGACTTTATGAGAAACCAAGAAATCACAAAACAAAACCAAAAGAATGAAAAAATGGAAGATAATGTGAAATATCTCATTGGAAAAACAACTGACCTGGAAAATAGATCCAGGAGAGACAATTTAAAAATTGTGGGCCTACCTGAAAGCCATGATCAGAAAAAGAGCCTAGACATCATCTTTCATGAAATTATCAATGAAAACTGCCCTGAGATTCTAGAACCAGAGGGCAAAATAAATATTCAAGGAATCCACAGAACACCGCCTGAAAGAGATCCAAAAAGAGAAACTCCTAGGAACATTGTGGCCAAATTCCAGAACTCCCAGGTGAAAGAGAAAATATTGCAAGCAGCTAGAAAGAAACAATTCAAGTATTGTGGAAATACAATCAGGATAACACAAGATCTAGCAGCTTCTACATTAAGGGATCGAAGGGCATGGAATAGGATATTCCAGAAGTCAAAGGAACTAGGACTAAAACCAAGAATCACCTACCCAGCAAAACTGAGTATAATACTTCAGGGGAAAAATTGGTCTTTCAATGAAATAGAGGATTTTCAAGCATTCTTGATGAAAAGACCAGAGCTGAAAAGAAAATTTGACTTCCAAACACAAGAATGAAGAGAACCATGAAAAGGTGAACAGCAAAGAGAAGTCATAAGGGACTTACTAAAGTTGAACTGTTTACATTCCTACATGGAAAGACAATATTTGTAACTCTTGAAACATTTCAGTATCTGGGTACTGGGTGGGATTACACACACACACATGCACACACGCACACACACATAGAGACAGAGTGCATAGAGTGAATTGAAGAGGATGGGATCATATCTTAAAAAAAAATGAAATCAAGCAGTGAGAGAGAAAGATATTGGGAGGAGAAAGGGAGAATTGAATGGGGCAAATTATCTCTCATAAAAGAGGCAAGCAAAAGACTCATTAGTGGAGGGATAAAGAGGGGAGGTGAGACAAAAACATGAAGTCTACTCTCATCACATTCCACTAAAGGAAAGAATAAAATGCCTACTCATTTTGGTATGAAAACCTATCTTACAATACAGGAAAGTGGAGGATAAGGGGATAAGCAGAGTGGGGGGGGATGATAGAAGGGAGGGCATGGGGAGGAGAGTGCAATTTGAGGTCAACACTCATGGGGAGGGATAGGATCAAAAGAGAATAGAAGTAATGGGGGACAGGATAGGATGGAGGGAAATATAGTTAGTCCTATACAACACAACTATTATGGAAGTCATTTGCAAAACTACACAGATTTGGCCTATATTGAATTGCTTGCCTTCCAAAGGGAAGGGGTGGAGAGGGAGGGAGCTAAAGAAGTTGGAACTCAAAGTGTTAGGATCAGCTGTAATGTTCTTACCACTAGGAAATAAGAAATACAGGTAAAGGGGTATAGAAAGCTATCTGGTCCTACAGGACAAAAGAGAAGACAGAGACAAGGGCAGAGAGGGATGATAGAAGAGAGAGCAGATTGGTCATAGGGGCAATTAGAATGCTTGGCGTTTGGGGGGGAGGGGAGAAAAGGGGAAAAATTTGAAACCCAAAATTTTGTGAAAATGAATGTTAAAAGCTAAATAAAAAAAAAAAAAAAAGAAAAAAAAAAAAAAAAAAAAAAAAAAAAAAATCACAAATAACAGCCACATAAAAAGCACAAAAATGTATCACTAAACAGACCATAAAAAATATAATTGTTTGCAGTATGAGATTTAAAACAAGAAGGCAGAGCGGTGTCTTATTCAGTCTCAGCTGGGTGGAACAACTCAAATTTTTCACCATTCGACTCATGTCCACAAATAGCTACATAACCTCAAAAGTGTCCTAGTATTGATTTTGGAGTTACAAATAAATTTTAGCAAGTAAGAGAATTCACAAATAAGGAATGTGTGAATAATAAATACCAACTACATATTATAACAGATGTATTATAATTATAATAATTATATTACGGCATGGCATGTCTTGCAGTGCCTTGGTGTGTCATGTAATGCTTCATTATTCTGTGTTAGGCTATGTTGTGTTGTTATTTGTTTTATGTTATATTGTATTGTATTCTGTTGCATTGCACTGCTTTGTATATATACTCCAGAAACACCAAGAAGGATATGAGATAACTCTTTTATGCAGCAATTTCTATTTCTTTATGTCAGTTTATAGTGAAACCATTTCTGAGGTTGTAATAAGAGTTTAAAATCTTCCCCCTGCCTGATAATAATCCTCACGTGGAGCCCATTGTGGGAGAAACTTACTTAAAGGGGAAGTTTGCTTATGGGGAGGTTTGCTTGCTTGAATGCTTTCACATCTTTTGATATTACACACTGAAACATGTGGGGGGCAAGGCCTTCTGGGTCTATATATAGATGAAGCTTTGTTTGGGGGGTTTACTATTTCGAAGAAAGTTCATATGATATGACCAGATGAGACTGTGGTTAGCCATTAAAGATTCCCCCCCCCCTCATTTGGACTTTGAAAACCCATATGTTGGTGCATCTCTCTCAACAACTATGTATGCATGTAATAGTCAGAGAGTTGGATCTGTCTTGTTTACCTCTGATGTATGTATTGTGTATAGTCAGATAGTTAGAAGCCCTGTCTGTTGGTCTTTATTTCTCTGTTTGGATTTTTCTCTCTTGATGAGTGTAATTAAAGAAGAATGTTGATCCCTCAAAAGTTGCTTTCCTTTTAGAAAAGCAGATATAAGAACCTATGCAGCCAGCTCTACTGTGTATGCCAGGGTGCTTGCTATAACAGAGATCACCATTTCATGGTGCTCATCTTTTAAGTCCTTGTCCCAATGGGCAAGGGCCAGAGTCTCTGAGGGACATATTGTCTCTTCCAAAAATATGATAGGACATTCCTCTGCATCCCAATCCCAACTAAACTTTTCCCAACAGAATACTTCATGAAATTAGGGTTTAATACCTTTATCAGTACTTTGAAACTTTGTTTTAATCTAGTGTCTTTGTGTCTTCTAAATTCTGGTCATATTTTTCTCTAACATTCTCTTATCCTCTTTCATCTCGTTGTATCAAATCAGGATATTTTCACGTGCCTAGAATGTATTTATTCAGATTTAAACCTAAATATAGAGGATCTGCAAGTCCATGGTCCATGGTCCAAGGTCACTTCCTCTACTGAAAATGTCCTTTTGCTTCATGTAATTATTTTTTAGTTGATTAATTAATTTATTTTTAGTTTCAGCATTTATTTCCACAAGATTTTGAGTTCCAAATTTTCTCTCCATCTCTCCCCTTACCCCACCTGAAGATGACATGTATTCAGATTACTCCTTCCCCCAGTCTTCCCTACTTTCTCTCACCCTCCCCTTTATCCCTTTCCCCTTGCTTTCTAGTAGGGCAAAATATATTTCTATACCCCATTGCCTGTATATCTTATTTCCCTGTTGCATGTAAAAACAATTTTTAACATTTGGTTTTAAAACTTTGAGTTCAAAATTTTCTCCCTTTTTTCTGCCCCATCCACCCCCAAGAAGAAACAATTCAACATAGATTATATATGTGTACTTATGCAAAACACTTCCATAATACTTAGGTTGTGAAAAACTAACTGTATTTCCCTCCATGCTATCCCATCCACACTTATTCTATTTTCTCCTTTGACCCCATCCCTTTTCAAAAGTGTTTCTTTCTGACTACTTCCTTCCCCAATCTGACCTCCCTTAAATCATTCTCACTCCTACATCCCCTTTACTTTCCTCTAGGGTAAGATACCCAATTGAGTGTGTATGTTATTCACTCCTTAAACCAAATCCAATGAGAGTAAAGTTCACTCATTCCCTCTCACTTTCTCCCTCTTCCCCCCATGTTGAATATTTTTTCTTGTCTCTTTTATGTGAGATAATTTGTCTCATTCTGTCTCTCTCTTTCTCCTCCCAATATATTCCTCTTTCACCTCTTACTTTTATTTTTAGATATCTCCCCTTCATATTCAACTCACCCTGTTCTTTCAATCAATCAGTCTAACAGTCTATCTATCTATCTATCTATCTATCTATCTATCTATCTATCTATCTATCTACATATCTATCTGTATTTCCACAAACCACTCTAATACTGAGAAAGGTCTCCTGAGTTACAAACATCATCTTTCCATGAAAGAATGTAAACAGTTCAATTTTAGTAAGTCCTTGGTGATTTCTCTTTCCTGTTTACCTTTTCATGTTTCTCTTGATTTTTGTATATGAAAATCAAATTATCTCTTTATCTCTGTTCTTTTCATGAAGAATGCTTGAAAACCCCATGCTTCATTGAATGATCATTTTCCCCTGAAGTATTATGTACATTTGTACTGGGCAAGTAATGCTGTGTTTTTTAGTTTAGCTTATCTATTTATTTATTTTTCAACATTCACTTCTACAAGATTTCTAGTTCCAAATTTTCTCCCCATCTCTCCCCTCCCACACAGCCTGCATTCTGATTACCCTTTCCCTCAATCTCACACCCTTCTGTCACCCCCTCCCTTCTTTTATCCCCTACCTCTTTCTTTTGTTGGAGCACAAGGTAGATTTATATATTTCATTGCTGGAATGTCTTATTTCCCAATCTCAGGTAAAAAAAAAAATTAGCTTTTTTTTTAAAACTCTTGAGTTCCAACTTCTATCCTTTCCTCCCTCTCCATCCTCCCCCATTGAGAAGGCAAGCAACTCTAAAAAAGTTTTATGTGTGTAATCATGTAAACACTTCCATAACAGTCATTCTATAAAGGATTAACTATATTTCCTCTCGATTCTGCTCCCAATGTATTCTATTCTCTCTTTTGACCCTATTCTTCTTCATAAGCATATGCTTCTATTTACCCTTTCCTCCCATTTGCCCTCCCTTGTAGCAATCTCCCCTGTTCCCTTCCCCATACTTTCCTGTAGATTAAGATAGATTTTTCATAGCCAATTGATTGTGCATGTTATTCCCTCCATAAGTCAAATCCAATGAAAGTAAAGTTAATTCTTTCCCTCTCATCTCCCCCTCTTCCCCTCTATTGTATGTGAGAGACAATTTACCCAATTCTATTTCTCTCTTTCTCCTTCTCTCAAAATATTCCTCTCCCTTTTATTTGTTTTTTTTATATTATCCTTCCTATTCAACTCACCCCATCCCATCTATCTATCTATCTATCTATCTATCTATCTATCTATCTATCTATCTATCTATCTATCTATCTATCTCTCTATCTATCTATCTATCTACCGATAGATAGATAGATAAAATCCCTCCATCTACCCTAATACTGAGAAAGTTTTCCTGAGTTAAGAACATCATCTTCCCATGTAGGAATGTAAACAGTTCAAAATTAGTAAGTCTCTTATGATTTCTCTTTCCTATTTACCTTTTCATGCTTCTCTTGATTCTTCTATACGAACGTCAAATTTTCTATTCAATTCTGGTCTTTTCATCAAGAATACTTGAAAGTCCTCTATTTTATTGAATGATCATTTTGTCTATTAAAATTTTATACTCAGTTTTTCTGGGTAGATTATTCTTACTTTTAATACTAGCTCTTCTGCCTTCTAGAATATCATATCGTAAGGCCTTTTTCCCTTATTGTTGAAGCTGTCCTGAATGTATTTCCACAACACTCAAATTCTTTCTTTCTAACTGCTTGTAATATTTTCCCCTTTACCTGGAAACTCTGGAATTTGTCTACAATATTCCTAGAAGTTTTTCTTTGGGAATCTCCTTCAGGAGGCGATTAGTGAATTCTTTAAATTTCTTTTTAACCCTCTCATTCTAGAATGTTAGAGCAGTTTTCCGTAGTAATTTCTTGAAAGACTGTGTCTAGTCTCTTTTTACTCATACCTTTCAGGTAGTCCACTAATTTTTAAACTATCTTTCTTGGATCTTTTTTCCAGGTCAGTGATTTTTCCAATGAGATATGTTATATTGTCTTCTATTTTTCCCCATTCTTTTGGTTCTGTTTTATACTTTCTTGATTTCTCATAAAGTCATTAGTTTTCATTTGCTCCATTCTAATTTTTAATAAATTGTTTTCTTCAGTGAGCTTTTGGATCTCCTTTTCCATTTGACCAATACTTCTTTTCAAGGCATTCTTCTACTCATTGGCTTTTTGGACCTCTTTTGCCATTTGAGTTAGTCTATTTTAAAGGGTTACTTTTTTCAGTATTTTGTCAGGATATCCTTTAGCAATTTATTGATTCGTTTTTCATGATTTTATTACATCATTCTTATTTCTCTTCTCAATTATTCTTCTATTTTGCTTACTTGATTTTCAAAATCCATTTTCAGCTCTTCTATGGCATATGACCAATTCATATTTTTCTTGGAGGCTTTTGACGTAAGACCTTTCTTGCCATCTTCTGGTTGAATGTTTTGACCTTCTTGTCATGAAAGCAAAATTTTATTGTCTGAGTTTTTCAGGTGATTTTTGTGCTTTTAAATGTTTTTTGTTTTATTTTTGTTTTTATTTATTTATTTATTTATTTATTTATTTATTTATTTATTTATTTATTTATTTATTTTGCTGTCTGATTATCTTTTCAACCAAATACTTGACTTTTTAATTCTTTTTCCAGGTAGGATTCTGCTTCCAGTGTGGATGGGTGTGGGATATGTGTACTTTCCTAGGCTTTAAGGTTTTTATATCAGCTCTTGGATCCCACACAGTCTGTGGGCCCAGGCCTTTGAAAGCAGCCACTGCTGCTGCTGCTGCTGTTGCTGTTGCTGCTGCTGTCATTACCACAGTCATCACTTGTGTAGCCCCAAGACTGGGGCCAGACGCCAGCTACACAGTCTTCTTCTTTCACTCATGTCTCACAGAGTTTTCTCAATGACCTTCTACATTGTCTTTGGCATTTTGGGGGTAAAGAAGGTTGGAAACCACCACAGTTTCCAGTTATTCAATCCTCTGAGACTTTTCATGGGCCTGTTTGTGCTGGTGCAGCTCACACTGAACTATGCTACACTCCCAATCTGGTGCGATATACCTTTTCTGTCAACCTGCCAGGTTGCTTTGGGCTGTAGATTTGTTTCACTCTTTCATTTTGTGAATGTACTTTGGAAAACACTATGCAAATAAACTTTGCCCCCTTTTTTAACAGAGCCATTTAGTGTAGTGGAAAGAACATTGAGCTTAGCATCAAAAAATTCTAAGCTTATAATCTAATTTTATTATTAACTTGCTATGTGACAAGAGGCATGTCAATATTTCTCTGAGCTCTTTATTTATAAAATAAAACTAATAATATTTAAATGACACACTTCAGAATGTATTTGTGAGGATCAAATAAGAGAATGTATTAAAGGATTTTGTAATTGTTGAGTGTTATATGAGCATAAGTCATCATTATCTCTTCCTTAAAGCACTATTCTTATATCGTCTCACAATGTGAGGGGTTTCCACGGGTTTTTAAAGGCAAGTCGTAAGAAGATGAAGTCTTTTTATTGTAGGCCTAGCACTGGACTCTATGTTTCTTTTCTGAGGACCAATCTAGCTAAGTTATAAGAAAGTTCATCATTTGTAGGATGGATATTAATTCATTATTTTTGTTGTCTGCATCAGCTTAAGAAAGTAGCTCCTGAATTACGTGTAGAGGCTGTGATCTGCATCAATTAAGTGAGTACTTTCAATGTTAGTATTCTATATATGTGCATGTCTATAAACATATTTGCATATGTGTGTATGTATTAAAACTATTATTCATTGAGTATCTACTGAATCAATCATTATACTTTACATTGGAAATTTAAAAAAAAAAAAATGAAATGGCCTTTGACCTAAGAGAGCTCGCACTCAATTAACGCAGTTGATGTGTTTGTGTGTGCATATAGGCCCCCATGTATCCAATTCATGTACATATGTGTATGTATGGTTTATATGTGTGTATACACATATATGTGCATGCTCATGCATGTGTGTACATGTATATGTGTGCATGCACACACATCTTTATATACTCATATATACATATGTGTAAATATATGTATATATGAATGTATACGTACATATAGTAAAGATGAGTGAGGCCTTTTTCACCTCCTAACTTAGTGGATTTTTCAGAAAGTGAGAGTCATGTAACAGAGCTAAAAATGTGTGAATATATTTAATCAACTGCGAAGACCTCTCTACATCATAATTTATCCCTTCCTATTGAATAAATAATGTACCTATTCACTTGATATTATCTCTTACTAGAATGTATACTCCTTGTGAATACAGGAACTATATGTGTTGTTTGTTCATTATTTTCAAAAAGGATCAATGGCATCACAGGATGATATTTTGACTCATGCATGAATTAGATTTAAATGAGGCAGAGATACACAAATTCATCAGCCTTACTCTCTTTTCTAGAGTCATCAAAGTCTAGTGACAGGACCAAAGTCAATACAATTGATGAGACTTGGAATGAAGTAGATGACGCTGGCATCTTCAATATCTTACTAAGTTCTCCACAGTTCATAGTGCCTACTTCAGCTGCCTTCATGACCATTGGAACAAATTGTTTTCATCAATCCATTCCACCAGGGGAAGTTTTCACATGCTTGAGGTAGACATCCCTCTAACTCACTGACAGATTTAAGTCCTATCAGTCACATTTAAGCTGCTTTAGTCTGTCTGTCAAGGTGGTTTACCAGGGTATGGACACTTGGAGCCCAGGTGACAGTTAGATGAAAGGAGAACAACAAAAGTGGATGAGCAGCCCTGGAAAGGGCTCAGCACACCCTCACACCAGAAGTGCTCGTCTTCCTGGAACATTCCATTCACCCCAAATCAGAAATAGTAAGAACTAATATCAATAGAGTAGAGATTTCAGAGAGGCAAATCTAGACTTCATGTAAAGACAAAAATTTTCTAACAATCAGGATTATCCAAATGGTCTACTTCAGGATGTTAATGGGTTTAGCTTCACTAGTGGTCTTTAAGCAAAGCTAGATGATCTCATATTCAAAATGTTATATAAGAAATTCTTTATCAGGTATTGTTTGAAATATATGGCCACCAAGGTCCCTTATAACACTCAAAGTCTTTGATTCTGAAGATTAAGTCCAGGATCCAGGTTTCTGAATTCCAAAGGAAAAATGTGAACTAAAAATGGCACAACTTTATGATTAGTGTACACCTTTGTGAAAAATCCACAAACCTCAGAAGACATATGAAGGTGGTTACATTGTGGTAATACATGTGAAGAGTTTTAATAAAGAAAGAGTTTCACAGCAGTGATCAAATCAGATTAGACCAATTCAGGCCACTTTATAAGATCTCCAATATGTTAGGATGGCTGCTTCTTTTCCTGACTTAAAAAACATCTTTTTTTTTTTCCTTTTTGCCTCTTGGGTGCCAATGTTACTGCATCATTAACATCTACTTCTGAATCTTAGGTTTTTCAGTTTTCCTTCTGCACCTGGTCTTTCCTTATTTCTCAGGAAGTACACTTGTTCTGATGATGACACTGTTGCTAACTGATCCTGTCCACACTCAGCTGTCCTGCTAAAATTACAGTCCATGCTTTGGAGGGTTCTCCATTATAGCACCTCAAATTCTGCTCCTTTGCTTCCTTCTTTTGTAGATATCTTCAAAATTTGAAATAATCTGAGAATTCCCTGAAAGTTCTGTCTTTAGATACCTCTACCTTCTTTTGCTCAAATGGTGATGTTGCTGTTAGAATGTATAAAGTAGAGCACGATTAGAGCTTGATAGATATATTGTGAGGGTCTCACCAAACCATCTAGTACAGGCCCTATGACAAGCATTCTAAAGTTAATGAAAGGATTGAATAATACAAAACATTGTCCTTTGCTTATTGCATGAAGCAACAAGGTGATAGGCAAGAATATGCCTGATACTATATATATATATATATGTGTGTGTGTGTGTGTGTGTGTGTGTGTGTGTGTGTGCATGTGTGCATGTGTGTGTGTGTGTGTGTGTGTGTGTGTGTGTAAAACTCTGACAGTGGGGATGACCTACATGTAGCATAATCAGAGGTCATTTTGACCCATAATTGGTATTTTGTAAATTAGGTCGATTGTGAAAGACATTTAGATATTTGTTACCATAAATTAGACCACAGAACCCAAAATCACATTAGTAGCAGCAGCAGCAGTAGCAACAATATTACACATGTTAGGAGGTCCCCTGAACTTGTCCTTTTGAGTTGTCATGTTTTCCAGAAACTCTGAACCCAGAGTATGCAAGAGAACCTGAATGTATGAAGAATGGAGCCCCCAACCTAAGCTGACATAATTTGTGGTTTTCACCCTAAGTTGAATTCTCTGTGCATTCTTGGATGTCAACACAGCTTCTAGTCAGTCTACACTAGACTGGAAAACTTATTGTGCAAATTTTTGTATCCAAACAGATCATCCTATTTTCACAGTTTAGCAGTTTCCAAGGGAAAAAGGATTCTTCTTTTGCCCTCTTAATTATTCATGATTTTTCCACCCCTACCACACCTATTTACATGGAGATTTCTATTTCTCTTTCTCCCTATGTTACAGTTTCATTGATAGGCAAGCTTCTGTTTCAGTTGTGAACTCTATGTGCTGGTTTAGGGTTCCACATGCATGTTCTTTTCTCTTGTAATACATTTAGTTGTAATCCAATGTCTCATGAACTTGTGTTATTGCTTTTCGTTAACATATGTGGCATTTTCTTTTCCAACATGATGTGCTCACATTGTTACTTCTGTGTCATGTTTTGGTAATTCTCACAATTTTTTTAAGTTTTTTCATTATTGTGTGTTTTACAGTGATCTTTGCTCAATAATATTTGATGGTGCTATTATAATTGTTTTGGGGTGTTACCTATTCTTCATCCTTCTCTCTCTCCTCAGGCCTATTTATTCCTGAGTGCAATGGTAAGGGAATTTGAAGATTTTCCCTGATTCTTAATAGGACCATGTGACTTGCTTTGAGCTTTGTCCCAGTCCGCAGCCTGAATCATATGGAGCCAATGGTGGGAGGAGTCTTGCCAGGCTGATGGAGCAGGAAGACAGTGACCTGGACCTGGGAAAGAGCAGGTAGAGAAGAGTAGATCAGCTAGCATGAGTGAGAGAGGCAGTAATTTTGTTTAAGGGAGCTTGTTTGTGGAGAGGCCTAACAGAGAGAAGGCTTGGGGATGACCATTCTCTCTGCATTGATAATGTGTATAGATTTCCTTGTTACAATGATGGATTTGGCTTCCCAGTATCTGAATAAATATCTTAGTTTCATTTTTGAGGAATAGAGCTTATATTTTGAGAATTTACTCTGGAAATATGCATGCATATCCATAGTGGTTGCTGTGGGTATATCATTGGCATTGCAAATAACAATGAAGATAGGATCACAAAATATAAAACCTCAACTTGGAGACAGGAATGTTCTAGGGAAGGAAAAGAGTATCATAGGATCAGAGGATTAATCTTATTCCTCCCTGGTGAGAGAATGGGCTAAAAGCACAGGACTTTGTGAAAACTGGGAACTGAGGCTACAGAAAGGAGAACCCAGAAATTTGGGAAGATATTTGCAAGGAACACCAGTAGAACTGGAGAAAGAGATGTCTGGCATATGTGAAAGAAGATGGACATTGTTAAAAAGCTATTGCATTATATGTAAAAATAGAAACAAATTGGTGGAGGAAAAGCTGAAAAAGGAGTTAGCTGATTTGCTTTAGAAGCTTTCTATGTCCCAGTATCTGAACTATCCTTTAGAACAGCTAACTAAAAAAGTGTCAGGTGGTAACAGAAAAGGTAGTTGTGAGAGTGGCTCAGAAAAAAAAAAAAAGGGAAAGTTAACAATAGAAAAGTGAATGCAACCTTTGCAACTGTGAGGCCTGATTTGGGCCCAGACACCTGGAAGGAAGATGTATGGAAGGAAAATGAAGCAAATTTAAAAGAGGAGGCTTCTAGAAATGTGGGTGCACATCCAAAACTACAAAGGAAACAAGAGTGTCACACAGAGTTGATGGAAATAACTGAGGATTTTATTAAGCAGGAGGTCATGAATATTTTAAGTTGATTCACCTCAAACAAAGGAGAACTTTTAGTATCTTGGATGGGGAGCACCAGTGACAAAGAGTTTGGATAGATAATATAGACTGAAATTCATAGGGATTAGTCAGAATTCTTTTGTACAAGATTTTAGGGATTACCATATTCAAGGAAGTAATGTTGGTAATATTATTAACTTTAGCTGTTGAGGAAAGCAATAAACATTATCTCAGTGATTCTATGTGACCTAGTGGACTTAGATCCTGGTATTTGCTTAGAGACTGCATGAGAAAGTTAAAGGAAAAATGAATGAAAATGGATACCAAAGTTTATCAAAACACTCCCTTAGCAGTTCCTCCTAAGAATATAATAGTGAAATCTGCTTCTCCTGCTTATAAGCACCTAATTCAAATTCTGCTAATTAGGAAAATAGGGTACCCTCTTTCAGAGGTGCTGGAAAAGATGTCACAGTTAAGCGACTTAGGTGAATAGGGAAATGATTAATTTCCTCAAGAGAGAAGAGCAAATAGGCAGTGGATTCAAAGTCAGAATATATTAACAAGGAAAGAATTGTTTGCTGCTTTATTAAGATCAGGGAAAGATTTTGGAAGAATAGATGGTATTCCGACTAACTATATTGAGATGTACCAAGAAAAGGCACTTAATATTAGACAGAATAGGGAAGAACCACCTGGAGAGATCCCTCTGAATCATTGTATGCAAGATTCTTTGCACCTGCAGAGAGAATAGGAAATTGGTCAAGCCCTAGCTCAGCTTAGAGAAATACACAAACAAGATTACAGACCTCATACTTGTTTAACCATATGCTGAAAAATATTAATCAACTACTATAACTAAGGCATTAATAGATAATGGGGCAGAGGTCTCCCTTACATAGGGAAACCCTGCAGTAAGAAGGAAAGTAATGAAAGTAGTTCCAGTGTATTCATGGACTCCAGAATCACAGCTGATGCTATATTTTCCCTACTTCTGGTTATATCTCCTTATTCTTTTTGATCTTTCTTTGTTTAATCTCTTTACTAGATTTGTCTTCTGCTGACTTAGTACTCTCCACTTTCAGATGACTAACTGTGTAAACTGGAAGTCACCCTCTAAGACTATAATATGTCACCCCTGGACCTGACATTGACCAAGTTCCAGATACAAGCTAAAAAACTGACCCCTCAAATGGAACCTCACAAGTCAGGGATAGCTCGACGTGTAATCTCAACAGAAAGTAGTTATATAAGAAAAGATCTTCATCCTTTATGCCAAAGGATTTTGGATCTCATTCATTTGAAGGTGAATGATGGAGTGCTTGTGCTCAAGTCCCAGCCTTAAGATATTGTTTTATGTGTTTATTGTGTGTTATCTCTGTTATGTTATTGTGATGTTATGTTGATACCAGTTACTTCTATTAATGGACATGAAAGAATTTGGGGCAGAACGTAATGATAAGGGAATTTAAAGATCTTACCTGCTCCTTAATAGGCCCATGTGACCTGCTTTAAGCTTTAGCCAGGTCCACAGCCTAACTTACCTGGAACCAACGGTAGGAAGAGCCTGCTGAATGGAGCAGCAGGAAGAGAGAGTGAGGTAGACCTGAGAGAGAGCAGGAAGAGCAAAGCAGAACAGCTATCATGAGTGAGAGATGGAGTAATTTTGCCTAAGCAAGCTTGTTTGTGGAGAGGCCTGACAGAGAGAAGACTTATGGATAACCATGCTCCCTGCATTGATAACGTATATAGATTTCCCTGTTACTATGATGGATTTGACTTTCTGGTATCTGAATAAATATCTTGGTTTCATCTTTGAGAAAAAGAGTTTATGTTTTGTGAATTTACCCTGGAAATAAGCATGCATAACCACAGTGGCTGCTGTGGTTATTGCATTGGTATTACACTGAGACAATAGTATTTTTTAATTTTTTCCCATGTGGTGGTATTTTGTTTTTGTTTTTTCAATTACACATAAAATAGTTTTCAACATTAATTTTTGTAAGACTTTCAGTCTCAAATTTTTCTCACTGTCTGCTCACCCTCTTCCTCCAGACAGCAAACAATCTGATACATTATACAAGTATAATCATGTTAGATATATTTCCACAATAGTCATGTTGTGAGACTATAAATGATTACATAGAATAGAATATTGTTCTACTCAAAAGTTATGAGAAGTGAATAGTTACTTCCTTTCCAAAAGTATTCTCCTAAGACTGCATCCACATTTTTGACTGGCATAATTTTAGCTTTTTTTTTTCCATTTCAAGAAATTATTTTGCAGGTATAACAAGTTTCACCTAATGCTGTGTGTGTGTGTGTGTGTGTGTGTGTGTGGTTGGTTCAAGTACTTCTTTCATTTTCACTTATGCATATATGAGTAGTTTTTAAAGTGTTATTCTCATCTGAATTTACTCTGAAGGAAATTTTGTGTTTAGAATAAATTTTTGGATGAAATAGAACTAGGCCACTTAAAGGCTCCATCCTGTCTTTTTTTCAAACTTAAAATGTTTTAGTTTGCATCATATTAATTGGAGTACATTATCATTTCCTCTAATGGATTGAAGATGATGATGATGATGACTATGGTGATGAGGAGGAACAGGAGGAGGAGGATGATAACTACTATTTAGTATGTTAGAGTGCACATTATGTGCCAGGTACTCCTAAGCACTTTACAAATGCTATCTCATTTGATCTTCACAACAATCCTGGTAACTGCTATTACAAGTGAGGAAATTAGAGTAGAGTGCTATACTCAAGGTTATACACCTGGTAAGATGGTAACCTTGTATTTTTTTCTTTAAGTTAATTTTAGTTTTCAACATTCACTTACATAAGCTTTTAAGTTTTAATTTTTTCTACACTTCTCTTCTCTCCCCCCATTCCCAAGACAATACTCAGTCTAATAAAGACTCTACATATACATCCTTATTTGACATTTTCACATTAGTCATGTTACAAAGAAGAATTAGAATGAATGGAAGAAATCATGAGAAAGAAGAAAACAAGAGAGAGAGAGAGAGAGAGAGAGAGAGAGAGAGAGAGAGAGAGAGAAAGAGAGAGAGAGAAAGACCAAACTGTATACTTCAATCTGCATTCAGACCCCATAGCTATTTCTCTGAATGTGGATAGCATTTTCAATCATGAGTCTTTTGGAGTTGTCTTAGATCTTTGCACTGCTTAGAAAAGCTAAGTCTGACAAGGTTAGTCATTCCACAATCTGACAGTTATTATGTGCAGTTTCTCTTTTTTCAACTAATTTCACTCAGCATTGGTTCATATAAGTCTTTCCAGATTTTTCCGACATCTTGCTGCTCATCATTTCTTGTATCACAACAATATTCAATTACATTGATATACAACAACTTGTTCAGCCATTCCCCAACTAATGGGCATCCCATCAATTTCCAATTCTTGACTGTAAAAGCAAGCACCAATAAACAGTGGAGGGCCTGCTATCACAGTTACTTTTATCTGCTTTGCAAAAAGAAAAGTAACTTGAGGGGTCAACAGTAACTTTAATCAAGCACAAGTATCATTCACTTAGTTCAGGGGCAAAAGTCATCATCCTGGATTTCAGAGAAAATATAGAGAAATGTAAATCAACAGACAGTGCTTCCAGCTTCCTGACAAATCAACAGACAGATAACTGTCTGACCATACATCCATAGCTACCAGAGAGAGAAGCACCAACTTTTGGGTTTTCAAAGCTGTGGCACTCCTTAGTGGCTGCCCAGAGTCTCATCTGGTCAAACAAACATTTTCAATGAGTAAGCCTGAAAGAAAATCTCACCTCAGAGTATTTATACATTTTTCAGAGCCAGAGGGCATGGCAACCCTTGAGATGCAGTGCCTCATTAACAAAAAGTGTGGACCTTCTTACATATCTTCACAAGTCCATTAATGGGTGGGGAAAATCTTCCCGTTAAGACGCAAAATTATATCAATAAGCAAAAATACATTATCAATACATTGGCCATCACAGAAATTACTGCTACAAATATTTTTGTACATGTGGGTCCTTTTCCTATTTTTATGATCTCTTTGGGATATAGGCCTAGAAATGGTATTGCTGAACCAAAGGGTATGCACAATTTTATAGCCCTTCAGGAATAGTTTCAAATTTTTTTCCAAAAGCGTTAGATCAGTTACCAACTCCACTAACAATGTATGCTTGTTATAATTTTCCCACATCTCCAGCATTTGTAATTTTCCTGTTCTTTCATGCTAGCCAATCTGACAGATGTGATGCACTACCTAAGAGTTGTTTTGATTTGCATTCCTCTAATCAATAGAGATTTAGAACATTTTTATATAATACAGGTAGCTTTAATTTCTTCATCTTAAAAATGCCTATTCATAGCTTTTGACCATTTATCAACTGGAGAAAGACTTGCATTCTTATGCATTTGATTCACTTCTCTTTGTATTGTAGAAAAGAGGCCTTTATCAGAGATATGGTTGTAAAAATTCTTTTTCAATTTTCTGCTTCCCTCCTAATCTCAGTTTCATTGGTTTTGTTTGTGCAAAACCTTTTTGATTTACTGGAAACATCATTATCCATTTTGCATTCCATAATCTTCTCTATCTCTTCTTCTATTCCCAACAAATCTGAAAGGCAAATTACTCCTTGGTCTCCCTGTTTACTGATAACATCAGTCTTTATATCTAAATCATGTACCCATTTTGACTTTATTTTGATAGATGTAAGATATTGGCCCATGCCCAGTTTTGGCCATACTGTTTTCCAGTTTTCCCAGCAGTTTCTGTCATACTGAGTTTTTATTCCAGAAACTGAAGTATTTGGGTTTATCAAATAGTAAATTAATATCATCATTGACTGCTATGTGTAGACCTAAGCTATTCCTCTGATACACCACTCTATTTCTTAGCCAGTACCAAATAGTTTTGTAAAATAACAACCAAGTTGTTATTTCATAATACAATGTAATATCTGGAATGGCTAAGATGGACCCTGTAAAAATATAAATTATTTGTTTTTTAATTTTCTTTTCTTTTTAAAATTTGAATTCCAAATTATCTCTCTCCCTCACATCCCTCCAACACTCACAAAGAAGGTATGTAATATGATGTCAATTGAAAATCTGAAGTCATGAAAAACATAATGAAAATACTAGCTGCATTTCAAAAAAAGTAACAAAAATACATAAATGAGAAAAATTATACATTAATTTGCACTCAAGAGTTCTTCAGTTGTCTCTCTGGGTATAGAAAGCAATTTTTCATCATGTGTCCTTTGAAAGTGTCTTCAATTGTTTCATTTGTCAGAGTAGTCCAATCTTTCACAGTTGATCATCAATAAAACATTGATATTATTGTGCACAATGATCTTCCAGTTTTTCTAATTTCATTTTGCATCAGTTAATTTAAATCTCTCCATTTTTTCTTCTGAAACAACTCACTTTGTTACTTTCCATAGCACAATAATTGTCCACCACAAACACATAAAACCACTTGTTCAGTCATTCCCCAAATGATGAACATCCTCTCAATTTGTAATTCTTTTACACCACAAAAAGAGCAGCTATAAATACTTTTGTATTTATAAATTCTTTTCCTTTTGTTAATCTCTTTGGAATTATAGACGAGGTACTGGTATTGCTGACTCAAATGGTATTCACCCTTTTAAAGCCCTTTGGACGTGGTCCAAAATGCTTCTCCAAAATGATTGGACCCAGTCCATGATCTAATAACAATTCATTAGTGTAGTTATTTTTATTTTTCCCTCATCTCTTCCTTCATTTATCTTTTTTGATATGTCTGACATGGCACCTCAGTGTTAGTTTAATTTACCTTTCTCTAATCAATATTGATGTAGAGAATTTTTATACGACAATGGAGAGTTTTAATTTCTTCTGATAACAGTCTGCTCCATCTTTTGATTCAGTTCTATACTCAGTCTATATTTGATAAACTAGGACTATCAGAGAAATTTGCTGTACAATACTTTGATTTTACTTCATTGTCTACGGCATCTTTAAGAAAATTGTATTTTCCTTAGCTATCTCTTTTAATTAGGTCTATTTTTGCTTTTGTACTCTCTGAGATCATGATTGCTACCCCCTGCCTCTTTTTAGTTTAGCTAAAGTATATTAGATTCTGTTACAAATCTTTATTTTAACCCTGTGTTTATTTTCTAGTTCCAATGTAACCTTTCTAAACAAAACAGTTTTAGATTGTGGTTTCTGATTGATTCTGGTATTTCTGTTTTATAGATTGGCTCATTATATTCACATTCACAATTAGGATTACCAAATGTGTTTTCCCCTGTAGTCCATTTTCTTTTTTCTTATTCTTTCTCTTTTTATTCTGTCCTTAAATGTCTACGATTACAAAAAAATGGAGAAGTTTGAATGCTGTGGATAAGTTCACTTACTTTGGTAGTGTACCTTCCAGAGATATACATATTGATAATAAGGTTGATGCACGCATTGCCAGAGCTAGCTTAGTGTTTGGGAGGATCAGAAGAAAAGTTTGGGAGAGAAGAGGTATTAGACTGACTACCAGACTGAAAGTCTACAGAGCCGTTGTGCTGACATCATTGTTACATACCTGTGAAACATGAAGAGTCTACCAGTGCCATGCCAAGAAGCTGAATCTATTCCATTTGAACTGTCTTAGGAAGATTCTGAGGATCACCTGACAGGATAAGGTACTAGACACTGAAGTCTTTGCTTGAGCTGAACTGCCAAGCATTCAGACTATGTTTCAGACAGCGCAACTCCGATGGATCGGCCACATTGTTAGAAGGCAAAATATACACTTGTCAAAAGGACTACTTTATGGAGAGCTCACATGGGGCAGGTGATCGCATGGTGGTCAGAAGAAGCGATACAAGGACACTCTCAAGGTCTCTCTCAAGAACTTTGGATTTAACTGTGAAACGTGGGAGGCACTGACAGGACTGCTCAGCATGGTGTGCCCACATCAGAAAGGGTGCTGTGCTCCATGAGCAAAGCAGATTTGAGACAGCACAAAGTAAATATAATATGTCCAAATTTGGAATATCCAACCCAAAAATTCGTACAGACTCTCTGTGCCCAATCTGTGTTAGAGCATTCCAAGCTCGTATTAGTCTGATCAGGCACAGTTGGACACACTGAAAATTCATTTTATCATGATGATGTCATTTTGGTCCTCTTCACAAATGAAGGACAACAACACTGCTGCCTTTAAAATGCACTCCCTTTAATCACACCACATTTCTCTTTTCTACCTATTTCTTTGTTGCTTAAGGTACATTTCTATGCACAACTGAATGTGTGTCTGAAAGTGTATATTCTTCCCTCTTTCAATCAAATGCAATGAGAGGGAGGTTCAAGCATTGTCCACCCCTCCCTTATTTCCCCCCACAGCATAATTGCCTTCTTTGCGCACCTCTTTAATTTGAAAATTTTTCACGTTCTAGCTCTCGCTTCTTCCAGTGCATCCCTCTTTCACTCTTCATTTCATTTGGAGATCACTTCAAAAAACTTGTCTCATACTCATGTCCTCTATCCATGTAAACTCCCTTTGGCTAACACAACAATGAAAAAGTTCTGAGGAGTTTACATGTATCATCTTCCAATTTAGGAATGTAAACAGTCTAACATAATTTATTAAATCAATTAATTGTTTATTATTTTATTTATTTTATGCAGTTCAACTTTATTATTTATGATTGCTCTTTCATGTTTACCTTTTTATTCTTCTCTTGAGCTTTGAATTTGAACATCAAATTTTTCTCTTCAGGTATGATCATATCATAAGGAAGCTTTGAAATTTCTCTGTTTCATTAAGGATTCATCATTTCCCCTGACATATTATAATAAATTTTGCTGCATTGGTTATTATCCTCGGTGCTTCACCCTGCAGAATATTATATTTCAAACTCTCCACTCCTTTAACACCAAATTTTCTATAATCTTGACTGTGGCTCTAAAATATCTGAGGGTTTTTTTTTTTTTCTGGCTGCTTGAAATATTTTTCTGCTTGATCTGGGAGTCCTGAAAACTAGCTATAATACACCTGAAACATTTTATTTTTGACATATCTTTCAGCAACTGATTAGTGATTCTTTTTCAATTTCTATTTTCTTCAAATATGATGTTTAGGCTCTTTCTTTGATCGTGATTTTTGGATAGTCCAAAAATTCTTTAGTTGATCTATTTTCCAGGTCAATTGTTTTTTTTTTCTTCTGATGAGATATTTCACATTTTCCCACTTATTTCATTCTTTTAACTTCATTTTTATTGTTTGTTGTATTTCTCATGGAGTCATTAGCTTTCACTTGTTAAATGCTAATTTTTACGAAATTATTTTCTTTAATGAGATTTTGTATCTCTTTTTCTATTTGACCAGTTTTGTTTTTTAAGGAGTTCTTATCTTCAGAGACTTTCTGTTAACTCATTTTTTTATTTTGGATTATTCTGTCCTTTAAGAAATTCTTTTCTTTAGCTAATTTTATAATTTGTTTGTTTGTTTGTTTGTTTATCATTAGGCCACTTTTATTTTCTATAGGGGTTATTTTCTTTGGTATTTGTTATGATGTTCTACCAAACTCTTAATTCTCTTTTAATAATTTCCTTAAATCATTCTCATCATTTTCCCCAATTTTTCCTGTATTTCTCTAATTTTATCCTTTAACTTTTTCTAGGGATTCTTGCTGGCCTTGGTTTCAATTAGTACATTCCATTAAGATTTGGTTTGAAACTGTTTTTACATCGTTGTCCTCTCAGTTAATGTCTTGGACTTCCTTACTACAATAGCAGGTTTCAATCAAGTTAAGTTTTGCTGTTTGCTAATTAATGTAGCCTATTTCTTTTCATTTGTTCTTTTGCTTTTGCACTTAATAGTATTTTTTTTTTCAAATTCCATGTGAAGATAATTTTCAACATTCATTTTGGTAAGATTTTGAGCTCCAATTTTTCCTTCCCCTTTTCTTTCTCCTACCCTCTCCCCAAGACAGCAAGTAATATGACATAAGTTATACATGTACAATCTTGTTAAACGCATCTACACCTTATTAGTGTTGTGAAAGAAAGACCAGAACAAAAGAGAAAACCACAAGAAAGAAAAAACGATGAAGTTACTATGCTTTGGTCTTCATTCAGTCTCTGTAGTTCTTTCTCTGGATATGGATAGCATTTTCCATCAAGGGTCTGAAATTGTCTTGGGTCATTGTATTGATGAAATGAGCTAAGTCACTGTGTACAGTGTTCTCCTGGTTCTGCTCACTTCATTGGCCATCAGTTCATGTAAGTCTTTCCAGGCTTTTCTTAAATACACCTACTCATCATTCCTTATTTAACAATATTGTTCCATTACATTCATATAATAAAACTTGTTCAGACATTCCCTAACTGATGGGCATACCAACAATTTCCAATGGTTTACCACCAGAAAAAGAGATGATGTAAATATTTTTGTACATGTGAGTCCTTTCCCCCTCTTGTGATCTCTTTGGGGTACAAGGTTAGTAGTGGAATTGTGGGAACAAGGGGTATATGCACAGTTACATAGCACTTTGATCATAGTTCCATATTATTTTCCAGAATGGTTAGTTCAGGTCACAACTCTATCAACAATT